>NC_045595.1:216004875-216121386 GCF_009762305.2 Zalophus californianus | reverse complement strand
ACACGTGCACACAAGCACACACACGTGCACATATGCACCGCACTCACATTTGCACACACGCGTGCACGCTCATACGCGTACACACAAACCATGTGCATGTACACCCATGCACACACGCGTGCACACATGCACCGCACTCACACATTTGCACAATCACGTGTGCACACTCGTACGTGTACACACAAACCATGTGCGTGTGCGCACATGCACACATGTATGTCTGCTGCACACATGCATGTACGCATGCCACATGTGCACACAAACACACCCGTGCACATATGCAACACGCACCCACAGAGCCATACACACATATGAAAGCTTGGGAAATTTCACAAAGTTTTGTTGTTCTTTAAGTCTCTCCAAGAACGAGGAGACAGCAGAGTGGCCACCTGGGATATAAAGCGGACCACATCCCTACATCTGCCACGGAGGCTAGGAAGGGCTCAAAGCACCCTCGCTCCTGTGCCCAGGACTCAGTCTCCTCAGCTGCCTCTGCTGGGCCTTCCCCTATCCCCTGCCATCTGGAGGCAGGCTATGTTTTCAGCCCAGGCCACTTGGGAGCAGCAAGTCTGAGTGTTAGTTGCGGGTCACATTTATGCTACTTTTGGACCATGGTCTTGGGTGCTATTTCACAGATGCCACCTCTGGGGTGACGCTTATATTTGCTGTCTACTCTTCCACAGCACTTTCTTTACCCCACTCCCAATGGCCCCTGCCTTCCAGAGGCCCCATTTTCAGAACTCTGGATTTGGGAAACAGTCTGAGACCCCTGTGCACCATCACAAAACCACAGTCTGGCCCAAGTCCATTCCCTGTATGTCCAAATTCTGCTCCACCTGTGGCTGGACTAGGGGAAGCCCTGGGTCTACAGTTCATAAAGATTGGGGGGGAAGTCCTCCCCTCTCACAGGCCTGCACTGACTTGCCTTTGTCGTGCACCTATGAACATACTGCCCATACAGCATCTCTGCTTCCCTGCAACACACCCTTTAGAAACAACGTGCCCGGTCCTCCCTTTGGCAGCACATATACTGGAAACAATGTGCCCAGAAACAGCAGCATCTCTTGAGACCACAGTGCAGATGACCCTCCTAGAATGAGCCTCAAGCCTGCCTCACTTGGAGTCTCTCCTGCTCTCTGACCTGACTGGGCCCTCCTGACCAGAGAACCCACACCTACCCCTGAGCCAGAACGACACTGGGCACTGCAGGGCCGATGTGCTGACGCATCAGCAAAATGACAGGACTCTCCGAGGCCACAAAAACGGTCACCTACACCATGAAACATAAATAAATCCATGCTTGTTCTGCACTGCGTGAAAATTATTCAGTTTTCACTACAATGGAAAACACCCGGAGACACTACAGGAATGGAAATGCCCTAGGGTTGCTGGTGCTACCAGTGGTTTCAGGACTTGCCCAGCCTGGGAAGGGTCTCATACAGCATCTTCTGGATCCTCACATGATGGGGTAGGGGCTCCGGGAAGGCTGGATGAGAGGAGGGTGGGGGAGCCCAGCCAAGCTCCCAGGGGCTTGAGGGTCAGAGAGCTCTGGAGCAATCCCCTTGCTGAGCTCCAATTTAGGGAAAAACTGTGGGCAGTAGGGTCCTCACCACGACGACACTGACCATCTCCTCCAGGCCTCTACCACGCAAGGGGTGACCAAACACAGAGCTGTGCGAGGGGGACACGGGCAGGCTGGGAGCCTCGGAGAGAGGAGGTGGGAAGTGGCTACACCCCATCTTCACAGTCTTCTCATTCCCTTCGAGCGTGGGAAGGGACGGATGCCCATCCGTTTACTGATGCACTTGGTTCATTCACATTCATGTCTGCTGAGCGCTCACCATGAGCGAGGCGATGAGCCGGCCTGTGCCTTCCCCAGCAGCCAGGTGTCTTGGCCCTTCCATGTCCTGTGTTGGCCTTGCAGAGAGCATGCCCTGAATAACTACTCAAGTATCCGCTTGAGAGAATGAATAAATGAATAAGCAAATGAAGAAGCGAGTGATGAAGGAACAAATGGGCAGATGGTAAGTCCATGCTGCTTTGCTAGCCCCGAGGATAAGAGTATGTGTCCTGGGTGCGCAGGACTCTCCCATGGATCACGGAACACCCTTCTAATGCAAGCCAGTCGCCTCATGACATACTTGCTCTGTCTGGAAACAAACTACCCCTCACTTAATGCAACACAGTAACCCTTTCCCACCATGACCAAAGGGTCTTCAACATATTAGACCCTTCCTGGTAGCTCCTTTAATTTCAGTGGAAGTTCACCAAGCGCCCGCTATTTGCAGCCTGGGCTGGGGACACAGGTGCATGTTGGCTCCTGTTCCCAAGAGATGGCAGAGAGGGAGAGGCCTGAGCCCATCGGCGGGAAGAATGTCATTTCTGCCATGAAGGCCTCCAAGTTTCATGAGGATGGTGAGGCCCCAAGGGAAGGCCCTCCTGCTGTGTCCACACCCTCTCCCTTGAGCCCTCCACGCCCCTCATGTGACAGACCTGTGAGGAGACAGTACACTCCCATTTGGCAAGAGACTTGAGCCTCACAGACCCCTTGGAACCTCCTAAGCCTGGACTAAGGGTCTCACAGAGCATTTCTCCGCCCAGGGAGCTGTGTAAGAGCACTGTGGGCATGAGAAGGAGCGTGCCACCTAGAAGGGGACCTGGCACCACCCTCTGCGGACCCCGCCAAAACCTGAAGGGGTTTGACAAAACCTGTGCCACATGACACAGGTCTGAAGCCACCCAGCCCTGTCCCGAGATCCGTGGCACGGACCACCCTGAGGACCACGGAACACGGGGGCCACTCACCACGCGGCCGGGTCGTACTCAGCCCAGACCCGGATGAACTCGTCCAGGGGGTGAGGCCCTAGGATGGAAGAGTCCCGTGTAAGGTACTCAAAATTGTCCATGATCACGGCCACAAAGGGGCTCAACATCTGCAGGACAGGAAGGAGAAGGGGTGACGTAGAGAGACCTCAGCCCGCCCTCTACCCTAGCCCTTACCCTCCAGCCAAAGTCTGTGCGAAACCATCATGGCAGCGGAGGCCACTCTGACTCAGCCAGAGCCCGTCCAGCCCTGCTCCCCCCAGCCTCTGGGCCTCCCCTGCACCACCACCACCACCAGCCCCCGCAGCAGCCAGCCTCCTACCCCGGGGTTCTGGTCCCGCAAACTAACCCAGGTCCCTCCCACTCCCTGCTTCTGCTGCCCTACCCTAATTCATGTTGGCACCCCTCCCGCCCCACCTCCCATCACCACCCTCTTCCCCACCTAGCCAGCCTTCAAGGAAAACAGTGACTTTGGAGTTAGTAGTTTGGACTCCAGAGGCCAAAAGCTCACCTTCTTTTTTGTTTAATTGAGTTGAAATTCACATAACATACATTTAATCATTTTGAAGAGTACAACTCGGTGGCTTTAGTGTATTCACAATATTATGCAACCACCTCTCTAGTTTCAAAAATTCTTTTTTTTTAATTTTTTATTTTTTTTTATTTTTTTTTAAAGATTTTATTTTATTTGACAGAGAGATAGAGAGCACAAGTAAGCAGAGAGGCAGGCAGAGAGGGAGAAGCAGGCTCTCCGCCGAGCAGGGAGCCTGACACGGGGCTTGATCCCAGGACCCCAGGATCATGACCTGAGCCGAAGGCAGCCGCTTAACCGACTGAGCCACCCAGGCGCCCCCCCCAATTTTTTTTTTTTTTAAGATTTTATTTATTTATTTGACAGAGAGAGACACAGCGAGAGAGGGAACACAAGCAGGGGGAGTGGGAGAGGGAGTTGCAGGCTTCCCACGGAGCAGGGAGCCCGATGTGGGACTCGATCCCAGGACCTGGGATCGTGACCTGAGCCGAAGGCAGACGCTTGACGACTGAGCCACTCAGGCAGTAGAGGGAGCCACCCACCTCGTTCTTCTCCAGGCTGCATTCAGACATCACCTGCTCCTCGAAGGTGATGATGATCAAGGCCACAAAGATGTTGACGAAGAAGAAGGGGAAGACCATGAAGTAGACCACATAGAAGATGGACAGCTCCATGCGGTACCCAGGGCCTGGGCCCTGCTCCTCATAGGTGGCGGCCACAGAGTGTTTCAGGACCCTGCACCAAGGGCAAACACCAAGTGTCAGGGGGACCCCTGAGGAAAGGGCCATGGGAAAGTCAAGACCTGTATCACAGGTGAGGCTTGCATATCTGAGCCCAGAGATGGCAAGAGGAAGGGGATGCTCAACACTGCGGGCCCCAGGCCGCTCCCCAGGACCGCAGTCTCCTGAGGTAGACTACCCTCCCTATAGGGCTTGTTCTCAGGGCTGTTGGAGGGCCATCAACGGGAGGTCTCCAGGGACCGGAGGTCCTAACCCCAGGACAGGTGGAGGCCCAGGAGTTCTGCCCTTCCCTGCTTCCTCCTGGCTCACACCTGCTCAGGCCCAGCTCACCAGTTCATACCCAGCTTCACCTGCCTTTAGAAAGCCCTGGGCTCCTGGCACAGCATTGAGCCTACCTTCTGAGCGGTGGTCCTCCCAGCCCCAAAGGAAGTCCCCAGTCATCCAGTGTGGCACTGAATACATACATCCCTCTGTCTACCCTTAACTGAGGCCAGAAGGGTAGCACAGGGAGACACCAAATAGACCCATCCTCCCTCTGGCCTTCAGCCACTCAAAAACGATTTTCAGGAGATCACTATGCTGTGTACTTTGTCTTAATCTCATCCTCTTTCCAGGTTGCCCGCCAGAAGGCAGAGCCATGTCTTACCTGGTGAGTGCAAGAGACTATGGTGTATTTGCTGGAAGACTAGAACACAAACAGAGGCAGAGTTTGGGACTCCCTGCCCAAGCTGCCCCTCTGCTATAGCATGATCTGCTACAATGAGCCAGTGAGCACTCACATGGGCCACCCTTCTCCTGTGGACACTGTGAACAGTGTCAGCAGAACCCAGAGCACCCGTACCCGAACCCTAACCCATACCTTAACCCGTACCCTAACCCATACCCTAACCCATACCCTTACCCCTAACCCCTAAACCCAAACCCTACACCCTAACCCTAGGCCCTAACACTAACCCTGGCCCTACCCTAGGCCCTAACCCTAACCTTAACCCTAGGCCCTACACCCTAACCCCTATGCCCTAACTGCTACGCGCTAACCCGTAGGCCCTAACCCCTACGCCCTAATCCCTACACTCTAACCCCTAGGCCCTAACCCCAACCCTAGGTTGGCTCCTGAGTGCTTTGTTCCCTCGGGCTCGCTCCAGAGCAATACCAGAGGACTCACCTTCCACCCAGAAAGAAAGCCCGCCGTTTGGAACTCCGGAAAGGATTCACAGCAGGAGAACGCGGCATGCCCATCCCAGCGAACTCACACTTTCAGCGGTTCCCTGGCCAAAAAGAAGAGCAAGACACTCACGCTGACCCACGCCCTTAACCCCCACCGCCGGGAACCTCGACGCAGCGCTGGCACATCAGGCCTCCCGTGTCCCTATGTCCTAACACTCAGTCTAGGTTGGCTTCTGAGGGGTCAGTCCCCAGAACCTGGCTACAAAGCCCCAAAGATTCGGGACACCCGAGCAGTATCGGGGACTCAGGCTGCCACCCAGAAAGTAAATGCACCATTTGCTCTCCTGAAAGCAATCAGAGCAGGAGGACTCTGAATGCCCATCCCAAGGAATGCACAAATTTTGCGCCCTCTAGCGGCAAACCCTGAGCCTCACAATCAACCTCACCCAGGCCCTCCAGACAAACCCCGGGGAAGCAGGCCACAGTGCTGGTACATCGGGCCTGCCGTGCCCCTAGGCCCTAACCCTATCCCTCGCGGGCTTCTGAGGGCTCTGGCCCCAGAGGCCTGGCTCTAAAGCCACTGGGATTGGGGGCACCTGAGCAATACCAGAGGATGCAGACTGTCTCCCAGGAGGAAGCCGCACCGCTGGGAACTCGGGGCAAAGCTTTCCAAGTAGGAGCACTCTGCGTGCCCATCCCGGCGAAATGCCACTTTCAATGGCCCCCTGCCCGCAAACCCTGAGCCTCACTCTCACCCTGACCCATGCCCCCCACTCAGATCCCCCGTCCCCCAAAGCTTGCCCCAGCGGGGGCAGATGAGGGCTGAAACGACCCTAGACCGTTAGCCTATCCCTAGGTTGGCTTCTCAGCTTCTGTCCCCAGAAGCCTGGCTCCAAAGCCCCAGGGATGGCAATAACTGAGCAACACCAGAGGACTCAGCTTCCCAAAAAGAATTCAAAAACACTACTTGCAACTCCGGAGAGGGTTCAGAATACAACTCTGAATGCCCATCCCAGCCAACGCACAAATTTGGCGCCCTCTGGCGGCCAACCCTGAGCCTGACACTCAACCTAACCCACGGCCTCAACTCAGACCCCGGGAAGGTCATCACAGCACCAGCACATCAGGCCTGTCATGCCCCTAAGCCTAACCCAAAGCTGGCTTCTGAGTGCTCTGTCCCCAGAGCCTGTGTCCAAAGCCCCAAGGATTCAGGACACCTGAGCCATTTCAATGGAGTCAGGCTGCCACCCAGAAGAAAAATGCGCCATTTGGAACTATGGAAAGGATTCCTCAGCATGCTCATCCCAGTCATAACCCACATCTATTGGCCCCCTGGCAGCAGACCCTGACCCTGCCTCCCACCCTGAACAACGCCATCAACGCAGACCTCTGGGAAGCTCTCCGCATTGTGGACATGTAGGGTTCGCCATGACCCTAGGCCCTATAAGCATAGGTTGGTTTCTTAGGGTTGTGGACCCAGAGACCTGGCTCCTAAGCACTATAGATGGGGACATCTGAGCAATACAAGAGGACACAGCCGGCCACCCTGGAGGAAACCACGCCAATTGGAACCCCAGAAAGCATTCACAGCAGGAGATGTTTGCATGCCAATTCCAGTGAACCTCAACATTCAGAGGACAGCTGCCCACCAACCCTGAGCTTGACACTCACCCTGATTCACGCCTTCAACTCAGACCCCAGCTCGCCACAGTGCTGGCACATCGACTGCCATGCCCTTACGGCCTAACCCTAATCCTAGGTAGGCTTCTGAGGTTTCTTTCCCCAGAGACCTGGCTCCAAAGCCTCAGGGATTCAGGACAGCAGTGCAATACGAGAGGACTCAACCTGCCACCCAGATGGAAAACACACTATTTGGAACTCAAGAAAGCATTCAGAGTAGGAAAACTCTGCATGCCCATCCCAGCGTGCCCCTACTTTCAGTGGCTGCAAACCCTGACCTTAATCTCACTGTGACCCACGTGGTCAACTCATGCCCCTAGGAAGCATTCCACGGCGCAAGCCGATTGGGCCTGCCACACCCGTAGGCCCTAACCCTTACTCAGGGTTTGCTTCTGTGGGCTCTGTCTCCAGAGGCCTGGCAATAAAGCCCCAGGGATTGATGAAACATGGGAAATACCAAAGAACTCAGCCTGCCACCCAGAAGGAAACTCTGCCATTTGGAAACCTGGAAAGCATTCAGAGCAGGAGAACCCTACTTGCCCATCCCAGCGAAACCCCACGTTCAGGGGTCCCCTGGCGGCATACCCTGAGCCTGACACTCACTCTGACGCATCCCCCAACTCAGAGCCCTGGGAAGCATGACACAGTGTTGGCAGATGTGGCTGAAATAACCCTAGGCCATTATCCTAACCCTAGGTTGGCTTCTGAGGGATCTGTCCCTAGAGGCCTGGCTGCAAAGTCCCAGGAAATGGGACACCTGAGCAATACCAGGGGACTCAGGCTGTCACCCAGAAGGAAACCGCACCATTTGGAACTGCAGGAAGTGTTCAGAGCAGGAGTACACTGCATGCACATTAAAGCACACCTGCACTTTCATTGGCCCCCTTGCCGCAAACCATGAGCTTCACACTCACCCCGACACACGGCCTCAACTCAGACCCCCGGGAAGCTAGCCATAGTGCCCATAGATTCAGCCTGCCAAGCCCCTAAGGCCCTACCATAACCTAGGTTTGCTTCTCAGGAGTCGGTTCTCAGAGGCCTGTTTCCAAAGCCCCAGGAATTGGGACCACCTGAGAAGGACCAGAAGACTCAGCCTACACCCAGAAGGAAACCTCACCGTTTGGACTCCAGAAAGCATTCAGGGTAAGAGAAACCTGCATGTCCACCCCATCAATCTCCCACATTCAGTGGTCGGGCCTAAAATCCTGGGCCTGGCACTCACCCTGACCCATGCCCACAACTCGGCTCCCCAGGAAGCTCACCACAGTGTTGGTAGATCAGGCCTGCCACGCACATAAGCCCTAACCTTAACCCTATTTTGGCTTGTGAAGGGTCTGTCCCCAGAGGCCTTCCTCTAAACTCCAGGGATTGGGGACAACTGAGCAATACCAGAGGACTCAGACTGACACAGAAGGAAACCTCGCCATTGGGAACTCCAGATGCCCATCCTAGTTAATCATGTTAACATGTCCACAGCAACCAAAGCAATCTACAGATGTGATGAAATCCCGATCGGAATTCCAGTGCCATTATTCAAAGAAATAGAAGACAGTCCTAAAATTCATATGGAATCACAGAAAACACCGAATACCCAGAGCAATCTGGAGAAAAAAGAGAGCAGGAGTCACCACACGCCCGGATTTCAAGCTAGATTACGAAGCTATGGTAATCAAAACTGTATGGTGCTGACATAGAAACAGACACACAGGTCAATGGAACCGAACAGAAAGCTCAGGAAATGATAATCATAGCACTTTGGGCAAAGTGTACTCATTAGAGTCAGTACATTAAAGGTATATTTAGACTTAGCTCTGATATAATTATTAACTCTGAACGGGAATTAATATTTATCTCCTGTTTCAACAGCTGATTCCAATAAATGCATTTCTTTAAGCTTGTTTTATATAAACACATATTATTAAATAAGAGTGATTTAGAATCCACATTTTTAAGAAATATTAAAATCACTTTAATAAACCTATCAGGGAAAAGAAACAGAGATATCAATCATCACAACTGATAGCATCACAAAAGACAATCAGACACAATCTCTTATCAGATGGAAGAATATAACACTTTGAGTAGTTCTGCCCAAATGTTAAACCTGTTGAAAGCTATAAATTCGGCAAGTCATTTACAAAAACACACGAGAGAAATGTCCTAACAAATAGTATGAACATGTAATCAATAAAGTCCACACTGCATATATTCCAACAGGAAAAAATACTTTCCCAAAAACTAAACTGTAAAACAAAAAATGAAGAAGGAGGAGAAGGAAGAGGAAGAGGAGGAGAAGAAGAAGAAGGAGAAACCTGAGAAACTAACCCACACATGTATGGCCTTAACGTACGACACAGGAGCAGAAACTATACAACGGGGAAAGGACTGCCTCTTCAGTGAACGGTCCTGGAAAACTGCACACTACATGCACAAGAATGGAACTGGATCGCTTTCTGACAGCACACACAAAAATTTTAAATGGATGAATGACTTGAATATAAGACCGGAATCCATAAACCTCCGAGAACAAAACACAGGTAGTGAGTTTCTCGACATTGGTTTTGGCAAAGAGTCTTTTAGATCGGACACCAAAGGCAAAGGCAACAAATGCAAAAATAAACAAGGGGAACGACATCAAACTGAAATTTCTACATGGCAAAAGAAACCATCAAAACTTAAAAGGAGACCTACCCAATGAGAAAAAAAAAATCTGCAAATCATGTGTGTGAGAAGAGGCTAATATCCAAAATATACAAAACACTCATACAAATCAAAACAGACAAAAAAACCTGTATAAAAAATGGGAAGAATATGTGAATACTTTCCAAAGATGGCACCCAGGTGGTCAAAAGACACAGAAAAAGTTGTTCAACATCACTAATCGTCGTCAGGGAAACCTAAGTCAAACTCGCAATCTGCTATCTCCTCACACCTGTCGGGATGGCATTTGTCCCAGAGACAGACACAAGGTGTGGTCAAGGGTGTGTAGACAAGGGGACCCTGTGCACTGTTGGTGGGAATGTACATTGGTGCAGCACCTGTGACAAAGAGTATGGAGGTTCCTGGAAAAATGAATACAACTACCACATGACCCAGTGATTGCTCTGGGTGGATTTATTTGGAGAACACAAAAACACTACCTCAAAAAGATAGATGCACTCCCATGTTCACTGCAGCATTCTTCACAGTAGCCAGACATAGAAACAGAGACCTTGGGAGCATTATGCTAAGTAACTCAGACACAGAAAGGCAAATACCAGACGTTCATGGACGTTCCACATGGAAAAAAAAAAATACTGAATGCACAGATACTGAGAACAGATTGCTGGTTGCCAGATCCAGGGATGGGGGAGGAATGGGGGAAGGTGGTCAAAGGCACAATGTTTGGGTGCCTGGGTGGCTCAGTTGGTTAAGCGACTGCCTTCAGCTCAAGTCATGATCCTGGAGTCCCAGGATCGAGTCCCACATCGGGCTCCCTGCTCAGCGGGGAGTCTGCTTCTCCCTCTGACCCTCTTCCCTCTCGTGCTATCTCTCATTCTCCCTCTCTCTCAAATAAATAAAATCTTTAAAAAAAAAAACAAAGGCACAATGTTTGAGTGATAAAATGCATAAGTCATGGAACGTTCTGTGCAGCATGGAGACTAAAGCTAACCCTGCAGGATGGCGTACAGGTTCCCCCGCTATTTGAAAGTAGTTTCCTTCCTTCCTAGGAAGGAAACCTCTCACAGCAAGAATGGGGTAGACCAAAGGAGGAATTACCATTCATTTCTACAGAAAAAAATCGCGTGCTCAGACTCCAAAAACGACTTATCTTTGGCTTTTCCTAGGCCTCGGGACACGACTTCCTAACGGATGCCCAAAATAAATGGAGATGAAGCACAGCAGATGCTCACAGACACAATTCAAAGTGCTGGGGGCTGGACGTGGAGAGCGGTTCCCAGGAAAGACCTGGCGGAGGTGCACGCCGCCTCTGCAGTGGCTCCCCGCAAAACAGATGAGGAACGCGATGCTCACTTTTCGACTTTTTTCATCAGAGCGAAATCCTCTTCAGGATTCCTCCTGTTATTGAAGCCGCGTAATGACACAGATCTTTAAAAAAAAAAAAAATGCCATGTGTACCGTGAACTTTTAAAAAGTGGGGGATATTGTACTTGAAAGTCGCTGAGGGAGTAGATGTTAACTGTTCTCCTGGACACGCACATCAGCAGATCCACCGTGAAAGGCACCTTCCTGAGCATGCGGAACACAGACGACCTCCTACCCCCAGAAACCTCCTCCTTCTCCTCGCTCAGGACAACCAGCCACAGCTGGGAGTTACCCCAATTCCTCTTTCTCCCATTCCCAGTATCTAACCCATCAGCAAATCCGGTGAGCTCCTTCTTAAACGTACCCAGAATAGGACTGACCACTCCTTCCAAGGCCACCTATCTGGTCCACACTAGAGGCCATCTCTTGCCTGAGTTCCTGGAAAAGCTTCATCATGGACCTCCCCTGCCCATCCTCAATCCTCTGTCATCTATTCTCAACACTGTAGCCAGGATGGCCCAGTGAAACAGGGTCCCATGGGGTCACAGCACTGCAATGGCTTTCTGTCTCCCTCTGTCACCTCCCTGAGGTGATGTCCTAAGCTGTCTCCCGTGGCCACAGGGCCTTCTTGCTACTTCTGGACATACCTGGTACGCTCCTGCCCCGGGACTTATACACATGCTTTCCTTCCGTTTAGAATGCTCTTGATGTGATATCCCTCACCTTCTTTAGATCTTGACTCAAGGATCACCTTCCCAGTGAAGTCCCACCTGGCTCTATGTGAATAGCAAGCACCACCCTTACCTCCCCTGCAGCACCCCAGCCCCGTCTCCTGCTCCGTATTTCCGTAGCAGTTATCACAGTCACCAGTCCATCTCGGCAGGGCAGAAACGAAGGCCTACACTGACGCTTTCACCACTGACTCCCTCCGATTTCCTGGTCCAAAGCCCCAGGGGAAAAGGTGCCCCAGGGCTCTGGCACAGCCAGGATGCCAAGGACCAGGGGTCCATCGACTGCACCCTGAACACTATCAGGAAAATGAGCCACACGAGGAATCCACCTGCCCATGAGACCTGAAGCCAGACACCTTCCTCAATTACAGGTGAGCATTCACACTTCCTCTTCTTGCCTGAGGTGCTCATCTGAGAAAGCTGAACAGAGACCCATCCCAGGATCCAACTCTCCCTCTGACCAAGGTCCTGGGAAACAGACATCTCTCCTCCCTGCACCAACCACCTGGGATTGACGTCCGGAATCCTCCTGTGGTCAGGCAGTGGTGCACCTGTCCCTCTTTCCTGCAATATCATCGCAAACCAGGCTGTGCTGCACATTTTCCAGGAAGGAGCCTGCAGCGGCATCAACAGGCCGACCAGGCTCGGCCTCAGTCTCGCACATCAGGCCCCATGCAGAAGTAGAACTGCACGCATACTGGTGTCCTGTGTGGCCTTGGACCCTAATGGCAGGAGCTGAGATTTCAGTTCCAGATGAAAAGCGACCTCTTGCACACAGCACAGGAATGTGGAGAGCATTTCTCAGGGGTGGGGCTCTGGAAGAACTGCTTCTGCTGACTGAATTCACACACACCAGGCAGAGGACATCTGTTGTGCCTCCTCTGAGGAAGCAGGGGGCACAATGGGCAAGAATCGATAATGCTGCCTGTGGGCTGCTTCCCACCAACCACCCTGCTGAGCCGAGGGCTCAAGCACTAAACAGGAAGCAACTCTCTTATCACATCTGCAGCAGGAGGGCTAGCCAGGGAGTACACCCCAGTCCCTGTCCCTGTAGCAAGCTGGCCTGCCCATCATGAGCGACGATCCACCACCACGGCATCACAACCTCCCAGCTATCTGATCCGACTACCCCGCCAGGCTCAGACCTGCTCACACAGTGAGTCATAACACCCAGCGACGTCTTTCCACTGCAGCTCAATGCTTCTCACAGAGAAGCAAACTCCAGCCTCACAAATGCGCTCACCATTAGCTCTGGAATTCCCTGGGTGGCGTCTACACTGGCCCACACAGGTGTCCCATCCAGACCACTCCACAAGTACCCTAGGGTTTCAAGCCACTTTCAAACTGCCCTTAGAAAGGCAGGAACTAGCCTGATTAGGCACACCAGCCAAGTGACTCGATGTGCTGGAAACTTGGACAACATCCTCGCTGAACACCAAGGCTTCCAAGTCCGAACTTCAAACCTCCGCTCACTGGGCACTGAGCACCATGTCAGCATCAACACTGGTCTTGCAATTCACTTGTCTCCCATTCCTTAAAATCAGAAACTAAGCTCCAGTCACCACTCCATTTTCCCTCCAGAAAAATAAGGCAAATGACAGAATAAAACACTACGTGTGCACAGCACACTTCTAATCGAAATATAATTCCTTGGTCTTTCTCATACGGGCAGCCCTACATTACCCATACTAATGAGAGGCCACGAGTTCAATCATTATATATATATATTTGACCTTGTGTTTTTCCTTACAATATTTGTATCTCAAAGTCAATGTCTATATTGTTTTCTTAAAATAGTAATAATAATAATAATGACATGGTCACATAAGGGTCTGGATCTCCATAGCCACACAACATGGCTCTGGTCCAGATAAGGATGAAGACACTACCTCAGCCCACGAAGCGAAGCCCTTTCCCTCAGGGATCCCGACATGCCTCACGAGATGATGAGTTCCTTTGCTACGTGGAGTTGTCCGAGTACAAAGAATGCAGGCACCCTCTAGGATGCCTTCCGTTTTCTTCATAAATTCCCCAGCTCAAATCACAAGTGACTCACCGAGTCAAGCTTCCAGAGCCCAGGATGGGCCACCAGGTAAGCAGCCCCCTCAGGGAAGGCTAACAGGGGGCTCGATTTCCATTGGGAGCACGATGCACCACTCCCCGAGCTCCTGAAGAACCTACACTCCTTCTCCATGTGCCCCTCTCACAAAGGGCAGGGCACCTTGTTACAGCTCTGAGGCTATGTTTTACTTTAAAACATGATTTCTAGTATCGGATTTCTAGTGGTTCATGGAAGAGGAAAACATGAACACCCACCAAGGATTCTCATCATATTTCGGAAGATTATTTTCCCACTGTTTAATTAAATCGGGATATAAAAACACACAGATAGCCCCTTCCACTAGCAGGTATGATTCACTTTGGTGATGGAAAGAAGAGCAGGAAATAAAAGAGTAACAGATGTTCCGATGACCCGTCATTTCCATAACCAAAGTTTTGAAACTTCACACACACTCAAAGAAAGAAGCTCAAACAAACGTCTTGGCCTGGCAACTCTGCGACGTCTGAACTGGAGTGACAGGGACAGACGATGACGTCGTGTATGTTGGGTGAGGCTGGTGGCACAGAAGAAGGTGCTCGGCCAGCTCTCCACCTGGGCGTCACCTGTCCTCGGCCAGGAACCTCCTCACGGCCCTCCACCTGTCACCACTCTCACCCAGGAGACCCACAGCCACCCCTGGAGCCCGCCCTGCCCACACCCTCCTGCTCGATGCACTCAGCTCTCTTCTAAGAACCCTGTCAGCTTTAGCCAGACCTGGAACTCCCCCATCCGCTGCAGAGCTCCAGGACGCCCCCTCTTCTTCCAAAATGACACTGGCCCAAGGCTTTCATGAGAAAGGTGGAAGGCTACCTAATGAATGGTTCACTACTTTCCCCTTCTGTCGTATTTCTCTCCAATTACCTTCCTACCTGGGCAAACTGTAAGGAACGTATCAATGGAACATGGACATGCTCTGAGACCTGATTCATTGCAGCCTTCTGAGCACTCCTTGTACAATAAAACACCATATCCTATGACGGGGGGTTTAAAACTATTATTCACAGAATAATACAGCCTAAATCACCTGATTTTTAATTGCTCTTCATTAGGCAGAACAGTTTCTGTGGAAAAAGCCTTTCCATAGATATTAGATGCCAGCAATTTCATAAGGAGTCAATGGAAGCTCTGTGGGATAACCTGACTCACCTAGGGTCAGGCAAGCAGTTCCAGAACTCAACCTGTGCTCCTGACGCCAAGCCCCTTGATGCCACCAGCATCCAGAATTCTCAAAGACTCTCCTTCTGACTCCACCACCAAAGAAGCTACAGAGAAAATCAGCATGTCAAAATATCTAGATGACACATATAGAAAAACTAGAAAGTCAAGCTCAACTTTTATTATTTTTTAAAGATTTTATTTATTTATTTGACAGAGAGAGACACAGCAAGAGAGGAAACACAAGCAGGGGGAGTGGGAGAGGGAGAAGCAGGCCCCCGCGGAGCAGGGACCCCGATGCGGGGCTCGATCCCAGGACCCCGGGATCATGACCTGAGCTGAAGGCAGACGCTTAATGACTGAGCCATCCAGGCGCCCCTTAAGCTCAACTTTTAAACAGTAAAAGGCTGCTTTGAATAATTTTGATTTTTCCCTCGACCCTAACTGTAACTCTTCTGATGAAAAGACTAATCAATTATGAAACATCACCTTTGACAAATGACAAGACATCATCCGAGTCTGTATCTGACGACAAAAAGCCAACTAACTCTAGATGCTGGCCACTCAACCATATCCTAGGCCCAAATGAATAAACGCTGTTAGATGAAGGAACAAATGATATTTTAAAAACACACAGAGTAAATTTCACCTTCCCTTTCTAATAAAGGTTACTTCTAGGAAACAGATGATCAGAATCTATTTTGTAAGCAATAAGTGAATAGAGAAAATGGGATCCCCTGCAATCTTCTACCTGCAGGGAAATTAAGTAACTCCTGCACCAAATGGAGAATGCTGACAGCTACTGAAGTTTTACTTCCTGGCTCAACTAGAGAAAAGAGGAAAGCCCAGGAGGTTTGGGGTTCACGAGAGGTTTTACCTCCTGTCCTGACATGATGATGACACTGCGCCAAATGGACCTGCTGCTTTCTCTGAACGCTGACGTCCTGTGACAAGCTGCATCACTGACTCACATGCTGATGTTCAGAACTTCGGGTCTCCTGGAGCCAGAGCAGAGAAGTGCTGTCAGGTGGGGATGAGAAGGCACCTCCGACCTATTGCCTGCACACCTGCTCTGGTTTCTGGGAGAAGGGGAAACACACACTTGTTTTTTAAGTAGTCATTATCTTCATTCTAAAGTAGACTGATGACTTTGACATTTTTGGAAAAGCGAAATTCCTCTTCCAAATGAACACCTCAACTCATCTGTTCCTCATGCAACTTGAGTGGGGTCTGGTTTACTCCAGCCTCCAGGCCCCCACCTGGAAGACTCTCCTGCACCACCCAGTCAGCCCATTACCACCATCCACAGGGGACACGGGGCACAATGCTGAATTTGGGGGATGACTCTGGGGCTTGTTGCCACCACACCTGTGCCTGGGGGAGCAGGAACACGGAGGACCCTCCCAGAGGATCCTGACAGACCATTACCACCGTCCCTGGGGGACATTAGGCACAATGCTGAAGTTGGGGGATGGCTCTGGGGCTTGTTGCCACAGCACCTGAGCCTGGAGGAGCAATAAAACGGAGGACGCTAACGGACCATTACCACCATCCCCCTGAGGACATGGGGCACAATGCTGAAGTTGGGGGACGGCTCTGGGGCTTGTTACCACCACACCTGTGCCTGGGGGAACAGGGGACACCCTGCTGAACTCGGGGTGCTGCTCAAGGTCCATTACCTGCACTGTGCCAGGGGACAGGAGGCACCCCACTGAAGTTGGGGACTGTGTGCGGTCCTTACGTGCACTCTTCCAGGGGAACGAGGCAAACCCTGAAATGTCCGCAACCCATCCCACAAAAACTCGGGTGAGCGGGGCCCTGGAGTTCACGGGGCTGGGGGATACCGCCAGTTGAAGGGCTTTCAAGGGAAAAAGAAAACTCATCTGAGTTCGCGGGATTAGCTCACTCCCCGCCGCCTTCGAGAACCCCCAACTCCCATCCAGGGCGCACCCTTCCCCCGGGACCCCCACCCCAGCCCACAGCGCGCTCTCACCCAGCCGGGAACGCCACAGGTGAACTCTCTGGGAGCGGGCCCAGCTGCCAGACCTCTGCAACGCCGGGCAGCTCCGGGTCCTCCCGCAGAGGTAGCTCCACCCCCACGCGGTGATTGGTCGGGGAGGGTGGTGCCCCGAGCCCATTGGATGGCGCGCCTGCCTCTACCGGCCAACCCGCCCTCACGCCCGGGGCTCCCCGTGACCGCAGGTGGTCCAGGAGGCCCCTCCTCAAGCCAGCACCTGGCTCGGCGGCGCAGGCATGGGCGGGGGTTATGGGCGGGGTCCGCCCCAGGCACACACCCGGCCCATTCCGCGGACGCCTCGGGCTTCAGACCACCCCCAGAGCCCTGCCCCTTCCCTTCCTGCACCAACCCTGCCTGCAGAGCTGTTCCTGGCCCCCCGCAAGGTCAGCCACACTCGGACCTTCCGAGGCTTTGGGCTTTAGGAAATGCAATGGTTTCACGCATTTCCAAGGCAGTTTTAAACCCAAAAAGTAATTCTCTAGGCGGGAAGAGCTTCACTGTCTGGTCTCACCCATGGAGTGGATAGTGCTTCTTGGACCTTCAAAGCATCCTTGTAGGATGAGCCCGTTTATGCTGGAATATATATATACATATGCTTGGTTCTGCAGAGAAGCTCCAGGATGAAGAACAGCCGCCCTTCTGTGCTGTTGGAGTCGTGAACCAGGAACATTTATTTTTCACTTAAAATGAAAACGTATTGTTATTGTCGACACTAAATGAGCAAACCCTTTTAAACAGCTGAGAGAGAAAGGAAGAGAGTTTTATTCAAACCCACCGCAGGACAGCTGCCTGGGAGACACAATCTCCAGAAAGAAGGGAGTGCTCCGGGGAAGGAACATCTGGGGCAGGTTTATATATTTGTTCTGTGTTGTTTTACATACAGAGTTACACATCGTCATGAGGGAGAACGTTCCAGAAACTTATAGACTTCTTCCTGTGCTTTCCGTTTGTGCAAGTCGGTATGACTTTAATCTTATGGGAGCCAGAGAGGTTCTTCCGTTTTTCTTATCCTTATGTTTGCAATGGCATTTTGGGTTATCTTTTTCTTCTCAAACCAGATGTACAATATGTGCTTGGGACAGAAATAGGACCCACGCTGTGAGGTTTTGCCCATTCGGAGCTTGGTAAAATGTTAAAGGATAGCTTCTCTGGGAGCCCAGGATCCGGGCCCACGGATGGTAAAAGATAAAAATTTCCATTATCATTAGAATTACTACTCAAGGGAGGAACTTGAGACAAAAGGACCTTTAACGATAGTACCAAGAAATCAAAATGATGCCTACAGAAGTTTACCTCTTCCATGGTCCACACAGTTAACAGAGGGGTTCAGAGACGCTGGGCTCCTCCCCTTCTCCTGCCCAAATCTCTGAAGCACACACATAACTTAAAGTCAGAATTTTAGAACGACTAGACATCTTAGAGATGTCTGGCACCATTCCCTTAGACTACAGAATAAAACAGAGTAGCTCATTTTCACAGCACTAATGGAAACATGAAGTGCTCCTAAAGCTTGGATACACTGTCGCAGTTCCTTCCTTGCTGATTTTGACTATGCAAGTCATAGTCATACCATATAAACACTACGATGGTTGGGAAGGAAATAAACGTAGCTAAGGGACTATTTCAGCTGTGTTTATAAGCACTGTCTCACTTTGTAGAAGAGGCTGAGCTGAGTGTTTTTAAATACTATTTCAGACCTCTCTTACGGTACACTCTGATCATACCAGAGCCTGAATCAATTAAAAAAAGATAGTTCTTTCAGTAACTGTAATATTAGAAAAATATTATAATGTCTCTATTCCTAGAGATCGTGGAGGATCTCACTCAAAGATCCTTCAATTACAATGGGCAGAGGTTAAAAGGCCAACTGAATTCATTCCAGTTGGCCACACAACATAAAATTCCTGATCCTTGATATGTTTCCAGATAGAGAAGACCAGAGATAAGAGGGAAATAGCAGGGCACCTGGGTGGCTTAGTTGGTTAAGCGACTGCCCTCGGCTCAGGTCATGAACCTAGAGTCCCAGGATCCAGTCCCACATCAGGCTCCCTGCTCGGCGGGGAGTCTGCTTCTCCCTCTGACCCTCCCGCTCTTGCGCTCTGTCATTCTCTCTCTCTCAAATAAATAAATAAAACCTTAAAAAAAAAAAAGAGGGAAATAGTACCGTGTATGGAATAACAAGGGATTTGGAGTCAGTTTGGAGATCCCACTTAGGTCTCTGACACTCAAATCCTCTGTGACTCGTATCGTTTCGGAGCCCCTGTCTAACCATCTAGAAAATGTGACTAATAATACCTACCTCATAGTTTAGAAGTTTAAGAGGGAGAATTCCACAAAGAGCCAGTGTGATGGCGCTCAACGGCAGGTGCTCAGGAAGCCATAATTACTATTTGGATCTATTTCTTTTCCAGATAAATGAACACGTGTTGAAACCCTATTTCTAATAGATGACTCACAAGATGATTTTCAAACCTTAAGGAAGGTCAAGAAGCTGCTATTGTGTCATCTTTCACTCAGAAATCATGTTGTTGGACTGGTGAGGACAATACAATAGCACCATCGTCACTAGGAGTGTGGAGCTTCCCATTTCCATATGGCCATGTTGTCCCCCTTAGCTCAGGGCCACCAGAAAGGGTAGCTTGGGTGGGAGACACCATCATCACTAGGAGTGTGGAGCTTCCCATTTCCACATGGCCATGTTGTCCCCCTTAGCTCAGGGCCGCCAGAAAGGGCAGCCGGGGGCGACCACATACCAAGGCTGCCAGGTGTGGCTGAGGCAGGCAGAACTCGGACTTAAGCCTCAACTCCTGTCTACCTTATTTATAGTGCTCTTCATGGATAGAATGCCGTTGTCTGTGAGCTCTGATGTAGGAAAGATCGAGAATTTCCATTGTGATTCCCTCTCTGACCCTTAGGATATGTAGCAAAGTTACATTTAAGTTTTAAACGTTGAGGGACTTCCTGGTTTTCTTTTCATTATGACTATGGCTCAATTCCCCTGTGGTCGAAGAATATAATCTAGTTAATTTCAGGCTTTTAAAATGTGTAGACTTGATTCACGGCCCAACGTATCGTCTATTTGGGTAAATATTCTAGGACCACTTGAAAATAATGTATTCTGCACTTACTATGTAATGTTCCATATATGTCAAATAGGTCACATTTCTTACCAATGTTTTGTCTGTTTTTCTATCGGATATTGCGAAAGGTATACTAAAATCTTCAAACAATGCTACTCTAGTCAACATTACTTTGGAGAATCTCCCAAGTGTTATAAGCCAAGAGAAACAAAAAGAATACCCATTGAGGAGATAATTGTGACTATTCACAGATAAGATGATGGTGTACATAGAAAATCCAAAGTAGTCTATAAATACACTATTAAAATTAAAAATGGAAAACTTGCAAATCTTAGAACCAAGGAAACAATACAGAAAGCAGCCAGGGGGAAGAGAGTTCTTACGTACAGAGGGAGGAACATCAGAATAACGTCAGAATAACACCAGGGAACTGGCAAGCCAGAAAGGGCTGGAAAGACAAGTACATGGTACTAAATGAGAACATGCTGCCAAGGATACATAGCCAGGGAAATGTTGCAAAAGAAAACCAAACTTGGGGCATCACAATGCCTGACTTCAATCTATATTACAAATCTGTGACAGGATGGTATTGGCACAAAAACACATAGATCAATGGAACAGAATAGAGACCCCAGAAATGGACCCTCAACTCTATGGTCAACCAATCTTTGACAGATCAGGAATGAATGTCCAATGGAAAAAAGACAGTCTCTCCAATAAATGGTGCTGGGAAAAGTGGACAGCCACATGCAGAAGATTGAAACTCGACCATTCTCTTACATCATTCACAAAGATAAACTCAAAATGGATGAAAGACCTCAAAGTGAGACAGGAGTCCATCAAACTCCTAGAGGAGAACAGAGGCAGTAACCTCTTCGACATCGGCCACAGCAACTTCTTTCAAGACATGTCTATAAAGGCAAGGGAAACAGAAGCAAAAATGAACTTTTGGGACTTCATCAAGATAAAAAGCTTCTGCACAGCAAACGAAACAGTCAACAAAACTAAGAGGCGACCCATGGAATGGGAGAAGATATTTGCAAATGACATTACAGTTGAAGGGCTGGTATCTGAGATCTATAAAGAACTTCTCAAACTCAACACCCCAACAACAACAACAACAAAATAATAATAATCCAATAAGAAACGGGCAGAAGACATGAACAGACATTTCTCCAAAAAAGACATAAAAACGACTAACGTTTACCATCACTAGCCATCATGGAAATTCAAATCAAAACCACAATGAGATACCACCTCACACCAGTCAGAATGGCTAAAATTAACAAGTCAGGAAACGACAGATGTTGTGAGGATGTGGAGAAAGAGGAACCCTCCTTACACTGTTGGTGGGAATGCAAGCAGGTACAGTCACTCTGGAAAACAGTGTGGAGGTTCCTCAAAATGTTAAAAATAGAACTACCCTACTAACTAACAATTGCACTACTGGGTATTTCCCCAAAGATACAGACGTAGTGAAAAGAAGGGGCACCTGAACCCCAATGTTCATAGCAGCAATGTCTGCAATAGCCAAACTGTGGAAGGAACCGAAATGCCCTTCAACAGATGAATGGATAAAGATGTGGTCCATATATACAATGGAAGATCACTCAGCCATCAGAAAGGATACATACCTACAATTTGCACTGATGTGGGTTGAACTGGAGGGGATTATGCTAAGTGAAATAAGTCAAGCAGAGAAAGACAGCTATCATATGGTTTCACTCATATATGGAACATAAGGAATAGTGTGGAGGACCACAGCGGAAGGGAAGGAAAACTGAATGGGAAGAAATCAGAGAGGGAGACAAATCACGAGAGACTCTGGACTCCAGGAACCTAACTGAGAGTTACAGAAAGGAGGGGGGTGGGGAGATGGGGTATCTGGGGGTGATGGCTATTAAGGAGGGCACATGTTGTGATGAGCACTGGGTTATATGCAAATACTGAGTCATTGAACACTACATCAAAAACCAAAGATGTACTATATGTTGGCTAACTGAACCTAATTAAATAAGTAAATAAATAAATATGCTTTCTACATGAAAAACAAATAATAATGAGTACAGAATTTCAGATTTCCAAATGGAATGTTCTCAAGATATGTATCACAGCAGTGTAAATAGACTTCACACTACCGGACTTTATACTGAAAATGTTTAAAATGGCAAAATCAATGTTATGATTTTTTACAATTTTTTTCCTTTTTTTATTATAGTATGTTAATCACCATATATTACATCATTTTCCCCTTCCTACTATCTTCTTCTTTTTTCTTAACATATAATGTATTATTTGTTTCAGAAGTACAGGTCTGTGATTCAACAGTCTTACACGATTCACAGCGCTCACCATAGCACATACCCTCCCCAATGTCTATCACGCAGCCACCCCATCCCTCCCAACCCACCCCCACTCCAGCAACCCTCAGTTGGTTTCCTGAGATTAAGAATTCCTCATATCAGTGAGATTATAGGATAGATTTTTTAACATTTTTTAAAAGTACATTCTGTATGATTCCATTTTTATAAAGATTTTATTAATTTATTTTAGAGAGAGAGTGTGTGGCACGAGAGAGGTAGTAGACGCAGGAGGTGGAAGAGAGAGTCGTGAGCCCGCGCTGCCCTGAACACAGACCCTACGTGGGGCTCGATCCCACACCATGAGATTACATCCTGAGCCAAAATCAAGAGTCGGCGGCTTAACGGACTGAGCCACCATCCATCTCCTTGGGCATTAGTACTGGTGCATTGCCTGCTCTCTCCACCACCGCTGTGCTGAACACTCCTGAAAACACATCTGTGAAAAACCGGCCAGAGTTTCCGGGGGGGAGTCTGAGGCCAAGCACTGCCAGGTGATGGCTGCACCCGTGGCCTGGGATGGGTGCTGCTCACTGTTTTCCAGGCCTGGGGTGCCCAACACCCTTCTTTCCAGGGGACCTGCAGGGGACCCCAATGTCCTCAGGTACCTGAGGGCAACCCGGCCCAGGAATTCACCTTCTGTAGCAGAGGACAGATGGGACTTCTTTCTCTGGCCAGGAGTGTGAACCCTGATCCCGGGAAAGGAGAGCTCTCCTGGACTCCTCGCCCAGCCAGGCAGCTGTGGCCATGATGTATGTGACGGAGCCAGAGCGGCTGGGACTTGGAGGGAATGAGTGCCTTAAACCAGCCTTGTGCGGGGCATGCGGGAGCAACAGCCCCTGCTTCTTGGGGGGCAGTGATGTGCGCGAAAGGAAGGAGGCTGGGGTGGAGCCTTCCAAGCCACACCAGTCTCTCCCTTGATTCTGAAACCAGCAGGAAGGGACCTCCAAGGGCAGAGACCAGACTCCAGGAGGATGCCTATCCAGGGAAAGGGGGTCCGCTGGAGGGCAGTGAAGCAGCCAGCCCCACCGACCCACAGGCCATTTGCACAGGATTACCTCCCACATTTCCTCAAAACGTTGTCCGTCTTCGTGTGTGGACAGTGACTGGCCCACTCAAAGCTGGTGCAGTTCCAGAGGAGGACTAGAGACTTTTCAGGGCTTGCTCATGGGTCAGAGGACCCACTGCCAAAGAAGCAGAGGATATCCCTCTTCCTCAGGAGCTGGGAAAGGCAGCCACCGTCCTGGGGCGGGACCCGGTCCAGGAGTTGTGTTCTTTCTGAAGCCCCTGCCTTCCGTGGGCGTTGCTATGCCTGAGAAAGGTCCCCTCAGCCCCAGAGTCAGGAGCAGTGAGGAGCTGTCTCCAATCCTGGCCCAGGATCACGACCCGAAACCATCCTGTCTTTGGGAGGACAGGTCTCCTGCAGGAGCCAGGGAGGGGACTGGCCCCTCTCCCCTCCCCAGGTCCAGGACTCCCGGGACCTGCAAGAGCTCTTCATCTGAGGAGGAGTCATGGAGAACAAGTGTGTCTCGTCAGCCCAGCAAGTGAAAGAACCAAACCCCAATGCTCAGGTTCTAACACAAGCAGAATTTCGATGTACTGTTTGGGGGCAACCTCCTCCCCTCTTACAGGGCGTTGGAGGACCCCAAGGAAAGTCTTTGTTCTCCCTCCCTCAGAGAGAGGAGCTGGCTCCGTGTGCCGGGGTCCCCACTGTGTCCCAGTGCTGAGGAAGAGCCACACGCACCGCCTGGTGTCAGGAGTGTGGTCGGCCACTGCTCCTGGGCTCCCAGCCAGGGGCCTGGTGGCTGCATCAAAGAGTTGAATTGCTTTTGGGGGAAGGAGTGCTCACTGCCCACACCGCTCGCCATCCCCCTCTGCACTCTGCAATCCAGGCTCTGTGCCCAGCTTACATCAATCACCAGCACTCCACATGTTCCTGCCATGGGAGGGATCATTCAGCATCACCCCATTGCACAGAGGAGGAGAGGGAGGCCCAGAGAGGGGAGGTAAATGGCTCCAGTCCCAGAGCTGGTCAGCAGAGAAGCTGGAAAGCCAGGCCTCCAGAGCCCCTGCTAGACCAGCCAGAGACTCCCTGAGTTGAAAGCAAGCCCTCCCTGCCTGAGCAGCCACGCACTGACCCCATGACCTTCATGATGGCCTGTTCTTGACCGTGAAGGTGAGCTGGCTGACTAGGAGGAGGAGTCCAGCTGGTGAGACAGGCTGTAGCTACAGGACAGAGTGACACATCTGAGCTAGCAGGAGCCACACTCTGGTCTCCCTCCCGGAGCCTGCCTGGGAGCTGGAATCTGGGTGCCTTAGGGGCCAGCACACAACAGGGTCTGCACTGACCAGGGATCCATGGCCCCCAGGGAGAGTCCACTCTTCCCTCTCCCCGCTGCTGCCTGGCCTCAGCTCTCCACACCCTGAGGCTGAAGGACCCGGAACCAGGCCCCATAGGGACGGCTCGATTCTAGCTTTTAATGATTTCACAGCCCGTGGAGCCCCTGGATCCGGAAGGAGGTCTGGCTGTGGACCCGGACTGGGCTGGGGAGGATGCAGGGCCTTGTGGAGAGTGAAGGGTGGGGCAGGGGCCGAGTCCTGGGGCCACTGCTCATGTCTAAAAAGGGCTGAAATCCCTGAATGCCCATGGGGTCCCTCATTACAGTAACGACCCCCTTCCCACTCGGGCATCCTGCTGGTGGGCCCCTCCTCCCCGGCTTCCTTCCCGCCCCTCTGACTCCAGCCGGGGTTGCCGCCAGGGACAGGCTGGACCTCTGTCCCGGATCCTGCCTGGAAGACAAGGCAGAAGGAGGAGAGGAGAAGGAGAAGGGGCAGACTGATCTTCTCCCTGTCCTGAGTCGGGTCCACTGATGCCCCCAGGGCCTCTGGCCCAGCCCTGCACTTAGCTGGACCGTGAGAGGGAGTATGCATTCCAGGCCAGCTGGGTGGGAGGGTATTCAATGACCTGTGCGTCCCCAGATGTCCTACCCACCTGGCCTTGCACCCTAAGGCCTGCCGCCCAGGGTGGGTGTGATTGCGGGGCCCAGTGGACTTTGGGGCCACAGAGCAGTTGGCTGTGGTGAGGGAAGGTGGGGGACCGGTCATGTACAGAGCCATGGGTCTCATGTACATCCGCTGCAGGGCTGGTTCACCGTACAGGTGCTGCGTGCAGGTCTCCTTTGCACACCTGGCCATGACACACCTGGCTGGCCCTCTCGGTGGGGAGGCCTGGGTGCCTGGTGCACCTGTCCCCCACCTACCCCTGGAGGAGCGGCCACGTACAAGCGTTTCCATGTCCAACCCTCAGGGACAGTTGGGAACCTGGGTCAAGAGAGGCAGGGACTGGCCCAGGACAACTGAGGGGTGCAGAGCCCAAGGAGCAGGGCTGCTCTCCAGTCCTGGGCCAGCCCCAACCCTCCCATGAGGGTCGCTTTGGGGGTGAGACCCCCTCAGATCCTCGGGGAGAGCTACCCACCCCGTCCCATGTGGGGACATGATCTTGGCATCCCCAGGCATGTAGAGGCATGTGCACCTGCAAACCCACCCACCCACACCACTCTGACTGCCCAGCTGGGGGTCAGAAGGGGAGGACACCCTGGGAGCGAGGTGGGTGACAAGGGGGAAAGAAGAAAGAGGTTGGAGACAGCTGGGCCATGGGGCAGGGCATCAGGACTCATGGCAAGGACCCGGATCCAGAGCATGGGGAGGGGAGACAGGCCAGGCTGATGGTCAGGGGTCCCCAAGGGACCCAGGGGGTTGCCAGGGCACTGGGAAAAGACAGGGTCTGGGTTCCGGTGACCACCACCACCCTGGGCACTTGGGAGTAGGAAGAGATACCCACCCCCAAGTCCAGAGGGCTATAGCACAAAAGGCCTCAGCTTCCTCTGCTGTCACTTGGGCTGCAGAGATGCAGTGTCCCAAGGGTCCCACAGGCTTATAGAAGAGCCTGTTGGCCTTGGATCTCCATCCCCGACCCCCTGTGATCCCAGTCTTGGGAAAATGTTTTCTACCCCCTCAAGGTCCTTCTCAGCAGAGGACAGACTGGGGGCTTGGGGGGCTGAGGACCTGGCTACGCAGAACATGGCAGAGCACTGGGCCCCCAGTCTGGAGACCAAGGTCAGGGCCCTCCTTGTTGCAGCCTCAGGGTCCCCATGTGGAAGAGGATCCAGAATCACTGCTCTGGTCAGGGGGAGGAGGCCTTAGGAAGGACTGGGGCACCAGGACCGGAGAGGGAAACGGGGACAAGGGAGGCTTCTGAGGTTTCTCACATCGCCCATGGAACCCACAGATCCTGCTCCTGGGAGAGACACAGACACAGAGACAGAGAAGGAGACGGAGAATGAACACAGGACAGAGGGAACCAGTAGAAGTCACAGACTCCACCAGCTTGGAAATGACATCCTGGCATTTTGTGCCATTCCATTCCTGAGAGCGCCGTCACACAGGCCATCCACCCTGGAGGGGAGGGGATTCCACAGGGATGTGTGACCAGGATTCAGCGGTGCCAGGGGCCACTGTGGGGATTGCCCAGCACACGGGCACAGACGAGGCCCTGGGACCTGAGCCTAACCCTAATGGGAGCCCCTGGAAGTCTGTGTTGTGAGAGGACAAGGTCAGAATCAGTTCATTACTACCTTCCCACGGGGGCTGGGACACAGGCAGGAGGGGGGTGGCTTTGCCTGGACCCCAGCGCAGATTCAAGCCCCTCTGAGCTGTGTTCCATGCCAAGCCCAGCCCCTGGCTCATCCTTGCATTGCCAAGTATGCCCCAGCCTCCCGTGATAGCAGGTACGGAACATGTGTAGAGGTCCTACCCCTGATGGCATCCCTAGAACTAGAAGCCAGAATTCCCCGATGTGCAGACGGGGAGCCTGGGGAGGCCCTGAGAGGCACGGGGTCTGTCCAGGGTCACAGCTCTGGACATGTGCAGGAGGCTGGTCTGAACCCAGCTCTGTGCCCTCACAGCAGGGACACCGGCTGCACCCAGGCCTCCCGGGGCTGTGGGTGGGCTGTGAGGGTGTCACTGTATGGATGGGGCATGGGGGGAGGGTGAGCATTCCGCAGCGGGGGAGGGGGCCCCTCGGGGGGTTCTTGTGTGAGGAGGAAGTTGGGTAAGGGGACCCCAGGCAGTGGTGACCTCACTTCCCTGACAACAGAGCCCAACAGAATTTGGAACCCCGGTAACCAGGCACCCACATTCCACAGACAGCCCCCTGCCCAGCTCATTTCATTGGAGATCTTAATGGCAAAATGTTCACGTGTTGCCTGCCGAGGTCCCGAGGCTGCAGGTGGAAGAAGGCGCGCCTTGAGGGCGCTGTCCCCTGCTGGGGATTTCATGTCAGGGCTCCCCACCGCCTCTGGCCATTTGGTCGGAAGGACAGAAAGGTGACACCAGGAGGCCCAGAGCCGGCCACCCAGCCCCACTTGCTCTGATGACCTGTGTAGCCCCAGGTGCCTTCCCTGTGTGTGTGTGTGTGTGTGTGTGTGCGCGTGTGTGTGCGAGTGTGTGCGTGTGTGTGAGTGTGCGTGTGTGTGTCTGTGTGTAAAGAGGGGTCATGGGGGTGGGGACACCCCGAGCAGAAGCAGGCTGTTGAGGGGTCAGATACCCAGTGGGCAGGTCATGTTCAAGGTCAAGGCTGGCTGGGTGGGATGGGGTGTGCGGGCGCTGCCCCTTCTGCCCAAGGTTTATCCCGATAGCCCTGCAGGGATGGGTCACTGCATCCCGGGTGCAGGGCTGTGCGCGCACAGGTGTGTGTCTGATCTGGGAGCAGCAGGGGGACTGGGCAGGAGGACAGTGCGGATGGCCGGGCAGGGCTGTGATGCCTCGGGGCCGGCTACCGGTCCCTGTCTTTGCAGAAGGCCACAGAGGACATGGAGAAGCAACTGGCGGACGTGCCCTCCTCCCTGACAGAGGGGGTGACCCCAAAGGCATCCCAAGAAACAGGTGCTGGGGGTTGCCGGGCAAGACCTCCGACACCACGCGGACCACCGTCCCAGGTGGTCGTCCACTGGACAGTGGTCCAGGAGCCGGAGCCCATGGAGGCCGAGGCCGAGGGTGAGAAGGGTGGGGCTGGGTGTTTGTGGTGTGTGGGGACGGGTCGGTGCGGCCCCACAGGGAGGAGCCCCCAGAGGCTGGTGTGGGGCCAGGAGCAACGACTGGGCACAGAGCACCCAGCGGGTGGACTGCAGCTGGGGACACATCCCCGTGAGGGTTCCTTCCCGGCTGTGGCTTCTCTGGGAGGCCCTGGGCTGGGCTCTGTCTCTGCAAAGGCCCACGGAGAGCAGGCACGGGGGTGAGCTTTTCTCCTCTCACAGCTGCTCCACCACCTGAGGAGCTAGAGCCCGATCTGGAGGGAGGGCTGGTGCCTGCAGTGACTTCAGGAGGAGACCAGGAGCCGGCAGGTGACCCGGCACCTGCCCACGGAGAGCCTGGTGCTGTCCAGGAAGAACTGGCACCTGCTCCTGCCCCTGCCCCTGCTGCAGTTCCTGCCACTCCCCCTTCCCCCACCCCAGCCCCTGCCCCTGCCTCGCACCCAGATCCTGACCCTGCTCCTGCCCCTTCCCTTACCCCTGCCTCTGCCCCTGCCTGTGCTCTTGTTCCTGCCCCTGTCTGCGCTCTTGTTCCTGTTCCTGCCCCTGCCCCTGCCCCTGCTCCTGCTCCTGTCCCTGCCAGAGCCACTGTCCCTGACCCAGATCCTACCCTTGCTCCTGCCCCTGTCCGTACTCCTGCCAGAGCCACTGCCCCTTCCCCTGCCAGTGGTCCTGTTCCTCCCCCTGACCCAGATCCTGTCCCTGCTCCTGCCCTGGATCCTGCACCTGCCACTACTGCTGACCCTGTCCCTCCCCTTGCCTCTGCCCCTGCCCCTGCTCTTACCTCTGTCCCTGCCCCTGTCCCTGCCCCTATCCTGAGCCCTGCCCCTATTCCTGCTCCTGCAGGGCTCCCAGAGCCACATTCAGAGTCCACAGCCCTGCAGGGAGAGCTCCTTGTACAATCACCCTTAGTTCCATCGCCGGAACCCGAGACCCCGCCCGATTGTTTCATCCCCTCCCCCTGTGTTCTTTCTCTCTGGTACATATTAACTGTTATTTTATCCTTCCATGTCCTATATGCTGTTTATTATTTGTTTTAAATAAAATTACTTGTTTTCAATTGAACATGTCTTGAGCATTAAGTACATGCCCAACACTGTGCCACCACACCCCAGAACATTGCCGCAGAATATCTCATTCCCCAAAGGATTCCCCGAACCAGAAGCCCTCCCCGCCCTTTTCTCCTCCAGCCCAGACCCCGGCAACCCCTAAGCTGCTTTCTCTCTCTGTTCCTTTACCTATTCCTGATGTTTCTGTAAGTGGAATCACACAATAGGGGCCTTTGTGTCTGCCCCCCTATTTTCAAAGGGGACTTGTTTTCTTCTGTGTTTGTCATAAAATTTCCCTTATTTGATATTGAAATCCCCGAAGGATTACAAATCAGATAGAATCATAGAGGCCACTTTAGGAATTATGGGCACAATCTCAGGGCCGAGACCCCTGGTCCTGCTGGGACACCACAGCCTGAACCCAGACAGGACAGGGCTGGTTCCTCCTGAGACCCACACAGAAACCAGGGAAATGCAGAAAGCTGGAAGACACACCACAAAGGGCAAAAGCATTGCTCACAACCCAAGGCCAAAGAAAGGGTTCACCTGACTCTGGTCCAAACCACGCTCCAAGTCACTGGGTTCCACAGGGACGGAGACCAAACACATGCAAGTCCAAGGCGGAAGGATAGGCACGCAGGGAATATGGGTCAGAGATGCGGGAGCTCCTGGGGAAGGGCTCCGGCAAAGGAAACCCTATGGAGGCAGCGCTGGTCACCCTCAGACTGGCAGGTGCCTGGTCTGGGGACCAGCAGCCCTGGGGAGAACGTGAGGAAGTAGAGGTCCCCTGGAGAGAACGGTGACAGGCACCCCTGTCTGGGAGAACAGTGAGCAGCACCCATCCCAGGCCACAGGTGCACCCATCCTCAGCCTCGGACTCAGCCCCGGAAACTCTGGCTCGGTTTTTCACACACCTATTGTCAGGAGTGTTCATCACAGCGGTGCTGGAGAGAGCAGGGAATGGAACAGCACTAATGCCCAAGGAGATGGATGGGATCCACAGTCCCAGTTCTCATGACAGAATGCCCTGCAGCTACTGTCCCGGTGTCATCCGGGGCACAGGATCCAGGAAGCCCCTCCTAAGACCCACCCCTCCTGCCACCCTGCCCCTGGGAACATTGGGAATTGTTTGAGGAGAAGGGGGAGAGGATCCAGGATGACAGCGGGTCCAAGCAGAAGGAAGGTCAGCACTGGGAGGACAGATGGACGTGCCCTGAGCCACCATCCAGGGCCCAGGCTGTGATGCCCTCGGACTTCACCCCAAATAAGGACTCCTGATTTATGGACCCAGCTTCTGTGGATTTACTCCCTCCCTCATTCATTCTCTCCCTCATTCATTCCCCACCTCCAACCCTCCCCTCCCTCCCCTCCCTCCCCCTCCCTCCCTCATTCAGAAGAGGATCTGGGGTCCCTGCTGTGTACTGAGCACTGGGGCTTCATCAGTGAGCATCCCCCAACCCACATGGTCACGTCCACTGTGGGAGGTCACGGGGGCAGTCCTCAGGGCTAGCAGTGGTGATGAGCACCAGGAATCTGCTCCTGAAAACACCGGCCAGTTGCACAAAGAATGGAGAGACCCATGCTTAGCACTTCCTCTGGAAAAATTTGGTCCTGAAAAGTGATGAAAAGTAAGTATATCCTAGACTTCATGCGATATGAGTTCTAATGGCAGGTACCTACTGATTCCTAGAACCAACAAAGAGTAAATCATCCAGTGTCGACTGGGGTGTTGTGACCCAGCTTTTCTGACCAAATGACACGTTTCAGCCAACATCTCCAGGGCCTCTGAGTTTTCCCAAGGGTCTCTGCGATTCTCTGATCCTTCCATCAACCTTGGGAAGCTCTGTCCTGTCGTCTTCCTTGTCTCCTGCCTCTTGTGGGACCCTTCCGTGGCCTCCCCGCCAGGGCCACCCCCACCAGGACTCCCTGTGCCCCCTGGCCTGACGCCCACATCCCATGCTGGGTCCCGTGAGCCCGGTGCTTTTTGCAAGGACTGTGTGCTCCCTCTGGGGTCACTTGGCATCTCTCTTGCAGTGGCCTGCGTCTTCCTGTGCTGGGTCTCCTCTGAGCAGTCTGTGAGGCCGGACTGTACCCATGTCACGGGCATGGAAGCGAGAGTCCAGAAGGTCCAGACGACCTGCTCCCAGTCCCAGCGTGTGGAGCCTGGGTCAAGGATGGTCCGCGAGCAGAGGAAGACTTGGGCCCAGGGAGACTGAGGGAGGATGTGGCACAGTGAGCCTGCAGGAGGAGAGTGAGCACTATGTGGGCCTGGTGCTCAGACCTGCTGGGAGACCGCATCTCACCCACAGCAGCTCTGTCCCCAGGGCTGGAGGGTGTCAGGGTAGCCACCCTCCGAGGCTCTAGGCTGACAGTGACTGGCAGGAGAGGAGGTGCACCTGATGCAGGAGAGAACCCTCAGGCAGAGAGGAGGGGGCAGGTGCTCCCCCAGCGGCTGAAGGAACTCGGGATAGCCACCCTCCCGGGGTGCAGGATAGCAGTGGCCGGCAGGGGAGGAGACACCTGGTGCAGGAGAGAGCCCTCAGGCAGAGAGGAGGGGATAGGCTCTCCCCCAGCAGCAGGTGCACTGGGGCAGGCTGAGGGGGCATCCGTGGACAGCAGTGCCTGCAGCTGGGGTCTCCACACAGACCCCCTCCTCAGGCTCAGCACAAGCTTCTCTGGATGGCCTTTGTCCCCCAAATACAAAGTCTGGCCCAGGACCCTCCTCAAGCCCCGACTCCCAATCCTTTGACCTCAGCTCAAGTGACAAGAAATGGCCAATAGTTTAGGTGGGGTTGGGTGCACAGGAACCTTTGCTTTTCTGACCCATGCTGTAACACTGCTGGCATTTTAAAGATCTCAGGGCTTTGGGGCACCTGGGTGGCTCAGTTGGTTAAGCGACTGCCTTCGGCTCAGGTCATGATCCTGGAGTCCCGGGATCGAGTCCCACATCGGGCTCCCTGCTCAGCAGGGAGTCTGCTTCTCCCTCTGACCCTCTTCCCTCTCGTGCTCTCTCTCTCTCATTCTCTCCCTCTCAAATAAATAAAATCTTTAAAAAAAAAAAAAGATCTCAGGGCTTTGATTCAAAAACGGTAGGATGCCGGGGACCCCAGTCGGCTTTCTGGAAACCTGCCTCTGGGCCTTGCAGCCCTCCCATCCCACCAGCGCTGCTCAGAATCCCTCCAGGTCACAGACCCGCAGTCTTGGCTCCTCAGATGGCCCGGACGATGCACCTTCAAAAACCGATCCCGGTGGGGCAGCAGGACACACCGCGGATTCCAGCAAATCCGCCTCCCAGAAACTGAGGGTACCGCTGGACGAGCTGTCTGAAAACAGCCATGTCAGGGTTCCAGGAAGATACCAGAGGCACAGGAGTAACTGAGAAGCATCTGAAGGTCAGGTAGGGGCAGTCAGAGCTTCCAGACCCTTCTTCCCTAAAGCTCCTCATCACTCAGCCTTTCTTCCGGTGATTCTGCTTGGTTTCTATTTGCCCCAACTGTTATCCATTGCCTAAGGCAGCAGAGACTCACATGGGCCTTTAAATGTTTTGGACATTGAGTATCCTCCAGTAGCCATTTCACTGCTGGGAAAGTTGGTAGCAAGCAAGAAGTCCCAGAGGACTCCAAGGGTCTGGACTTGGTGTTTCCCTCTCCTGAGATGGGGACACCTGTGGGCGGTGCAGGTGGTCAGCTGGGGGAGGGGGCAGGCACCTGACGTGGACAGATGGGGCATAGGTGAGGCCCGAGGCCCCCGGGGTATGTGCCTGGCATCCGGACTGAACAGGTCTTCAGAGCTGCAGACTGGCTGGGATCATCTTCAGCTGAGGAGGAAGGTGAAGGGAGCAGAGGGGACTGAGGAGGTTCGGCTTAGACGGGAGAGGGCTGAGCCACACTTTTGGGGGCAAAGCGGGGTCAGGTTCAGGCTCACAGGGACAGACCTTGAGGCCATTATGCTACGTGAAATAAGCCAGTCCCTAAAGGACCAACGCCGGAGGACCCCACTTGGGAGGGACGGAGAGTACTCCAATTCACAGAGGTGGAAGGAGCTGCTGGGTGCCGGGGCTGGGGAAGGGGAATGGGGGCTTAGGGTCTCGTGGGTAGAGGTTCAGTTTGGGATGATGACAAAGTTATGGCAATGGATGGAAGTGGCAGGTGCAGAGGAGTGAATAAACTTATTGCCACTGAATTGTACCCTGAAATGTGCTTAACAGTATCAGTTGTATGTCCATTACACCACAATATGAAAGTAGTGAGTCAGGAGGATGGGGCCATCGCAGGTCCCTAGAGGGCTCAAGAGCAAGGAGCCTGTATCTTAGTTCTCGCTCTCACGCTCTGCCCCTTGTTGGGGGACTGAGCTCAGTAAGTGCTTGCTAAGACACAGTGCAGGCAGCTGGTCCAGAGAAAGTGCACAAGTGCAAACCCACTGGTGGGCACTGAGGAATCCCAAGGGGATGTGCATCCAGACGGAGCGAGTGCCCACATTTCCAAAAACACCAGCACAGAAATAGCCATTTAAAACCAAGGTGGGAACCATAAGTAACTGAGAAGGCTCTATGCTCCCGGAGGCCAAGCTAGCAGCCACAGCCAAGGCCTCTAGTGGTCAGGGGACTGGGGGTCTGAGAGGTGGCTCAGTGCACCCCTGACCCAGAAGCCCCACGGCTGCAGTGAGGTGTTAAGGACTGGGAGCGAAGACCCAGCCAGGGCCCATTCTGGCTCCATGGCTGCTATAGGACTGCTCCCAGCCCCACCAGGTGGTGTCTGTTTAGAACCAGGGAGAAAAACCTTTTCCCCCACTTGTCCTTTTTAAAGATGGTTGCTCAGCATTGACACAGAAAAACCTCTGACATAAAACTGGAGCCTTTCACAGCTGCAAATGACCCAAAAGTGATCAAAATGCACCAATCACAAAGAGAAGAACTTGTGCCCCCAGGCAGGCCTCCTGTGTGCTGGTGCAGTGGGGGCCCTGGACATGCCTGTGCGGGCAGTGGTAGAGGCTCCACAGTCTCCCTCAAGGGGACAGAAGTAGGAAACTGCTCTGACGGCTCCACTCAAGGCAACACCCCCGATGGAGACGGGGGCAGCACCTCATGAGTTCCAGATGTAGTGGTGATTCTTGGGCACAGCCACTAATCTCAGCTTCTTCATGACCCAGGGCTTGTGGGTCCCACAGGTCCTCTGGGGACCACCCCTCATTCGTTCTGGATGTCCTGGTGATTCCTGGGCATGGCCACGAATCTCAGCTTCTTCATGATGGGAGGGCAGCCCAGGAGCTGCGGGTCCCGCAGATACTCCAGGGACAGCACCTTGGGGGATTTATGGTCCAGGAGGCACCTGTTCAGGTGGCTCTCATCGTGCCACACAGCCTCGATTTCATTGGTCTGGTCAACCCCTATCGCCTGGTGACAGGCCAAGGTCAGTCGGTGAACCTCCGCCACCAACCCCCCCAAAAAAGGCTCCCAAGTAGTAAAAGTTGCCCTGGTCCCTGGGGATGTGCACTTGGGACTTGCCCACATGTGCACACACCAGGTAGTCCATCTCATGAAGGAAGCTCTGCTTACAGAAGTGGCTGATCATTGCCATGCCCTGCATGGACACATCCTCCCAGTACCTCCCAGCCGGGTGCTGGGGACCTGGAGGACCATCACCCTCTGGCCCTCCCAGAGGGGTACACAGGGCCCAGCAGCCGGCTGGTCAGTGAAGACGTAATAGATGACCCTGTGTCCCACCATGACATGCCCTCTGCAGGAACAACTCCAGGGAGACCACATACCTACAGGGACAGGGGACAGAGCTGGAGGAGGGTCACTGTCAGAGGCTGGCAGCAGGACCCCAAAATTTGGGCTGTGTACATGTGCACCTTCTTCAAGGGGGCAGGCCCTGGGCTGCTTTAAGCAACTGCCACTCTCCTGGTCTGTCCTGAGTGAGTCTGCTGGCAGGGTCTCCCTAACTTCTGCTCCTAGAGATGGGGGCCATCAGCACCCCATCGTACAAAGGGGAGCCTGAGTCTTCAGAGGCTGGAAACTTCCCCCCCGGCATGCTGGAGCCAGGAACTCTCCTGTGCTGAGCTCCCGGGCGAACCATACAGGTGCCCTCCCCTGGCCGACCCTCTGCAGGTCCTGTCCCCACCTGTCAGGCGTTAAGCACCTTCAGGCACAGCCCTTGTTTCTATGCCCTACAGACGGGTAGAACAAGCAGGGCTGTCCACCTGCCCCACTTTGCTTTGAGTGGGCTGTTGCTGGCCCCCACAGAGCTGTCTCCACCCCCTGTAGGGTCCTCCCTGGAAGGCTACTCGGCATCTTGCTGACAAGGTCCTCACTAAACCACTGGTATTCCTAGGAGGGGTCACCCTTGAACTGCCCCAGATCAGGAATCAAGTCCCGTATGTGGGCATGGAAGGGGACAGAGGACCTCTGTAAGAAGAGGGCGCTAGCCTTGAACCCAAGAATATAAGCTTCTGGGTCCAGGTCTACATCTCCCCAGACCCAAGATGTTGGAAGTCTTGTCCAACTGCCTCATATGGCTGGTCCCCTTTTGAGGGGGCTACCTGCTCCCCACTGTGGGGACAGTAGCTTCGCTATTGTCAGGTAGGTGTGATGAGACTCTCTGAGACTGATGATTTTGTGCACTACTTCCCTGTTTCTACCTCATAACTGTCAGGTTAGTAAGTAGCTCACGCGGAGGAGGACATAAAATAGAGGACAAGCAAACACACCCAGCTGACAGGATTCAGGTCCCCGGGGGAGAAGTCCAAGCCCAGCCAATGGGAGAACAAGCCAGACATGAAGCAGGGGGAGAAAAGAGTGCACTGGCAGAGGGCACAACACATGCCCATGTGGCACAACACACTCTTTGGCAGAACACAAGCGGACGGCGGCAAGAGAGAGAGCAGAGGCTGGAGAGAAGGGAAGTTGGGGAGCAGACCACAGAGAGGCTCAGAGGTTATGTTCCGAAAATATCACTCTGGTTACCAGAGGAGAATGGGCTTTCAACAGCAGAGGATAGGGAAACCCTATCCCTAACCAAACACTGACCAAACCATAACCCTAACCTCTAAACCTTAACCCCTAACCCTAACCCCACCCCTAACCCTTAACCCTACCCCTAACCCGTAAATTTACCCCTAATCCCTAACCCCACCCCTAGCCCTAACTCCTACCCTTGGAGCTTCTTAAGGAACCAAAAAAAAAAAAAAAAAGATTGGAGCTAGTTACCAAATTCACCAATGTTACAGGAGAAAAAAAAAAAAATCACAAAACACACAAAAATCCCTCTTACTTGTATACCCTAGCAATGAATTATCCAAAAAGCAATTTAGGAAAATAATTCCTTTTTAGGTAACATCAACATTAATAAAATAGTTAGGAATAGATGTAATCAAGGTGTAAAACTTGTACACCGAATATTGTAAAACATTTCTGAAAGACATTAAAGGAACCCCTCAAAAATGTGAAGACAATCCATGGTGATGAAAGATGTTCAGTCATAAGATAGCAGTAGTATATAACGCAATGTGCAATTTCAGTGTGCTTCCTAGGAAAATTCAGAGGCGTCTTGGAAGAAACACACAAGCCAATCCTAACCGTTATATGGAAAATCAAGGGAATCACAAAATAGCCAAAACAATCTTGAAAAAGAAAATCAAAGGTGGAAGCTCATACTTCCCAATTTCAAATCTTAACACAAAGCATCATTTAATAAAACATTGTGGTACTCCCATAGATACACATAAAGATCAGTGTGATTTATTTGAGAGCCCAGAAATAAACCCCTTCCTCTATGGTCCACTGAACTCTGTCAGTGGACAGGGTGGACAACATCACATTGGGGAAAGAATGGTCTTTTCCACAAGTGGTACTAGACAACTGGCTATCCACATGCAGAGGAAAAGAATTGGACCCTTACCACACACCACATAAAACATTAACTCAAAATTAATTAAAGGCTTAAATGTAAGAGGTAAAATTATAAACTCTAAAAGAAATAAATGGGAATAAATATTCATGACTTTGGATTTAGCAGTGCTCTTAGATTTGACACCAAAACACAGCAAAGAAAGAAAAAATAGAGAAATTGAATTTCCTTAAAATTAGAAACCTTTGTGCATCAAAAGATGCTGTCCTGAAAGTGAAAAGCCGGTCCCCCAAAGTGGAAAATATTTGCACATTGTTTGTCTGATAAAATCTGTTATCCAGAATATATAAAGAGCGTTTACCACTTATCAATAAACGACAACCCAATTTAAAAAATGGGTGAAGGATTTGGATAGACCTTTAATGATCAGTAACACATGAAAACATGTTAAATGTGATTAGTCATTATGAAACACAGATTTAAAGTGCAGTGACATACCCTTTTACACAAGAACCCCTATAATCAAGAAAACTGAGAATAACAAATCTTGGCAAGGATGTTAAGAAACGGGGCGCCTGGGTGGCTCAGTTGGCTAAGCGACTGCCTTCGGCTCAGGTCAGGATCCTGGAGTCCCGGGATCGAGTCCCGCATCGGGCTCCCTGCTCAGCGGGGAGCCTGCTTCTCCCTCGGACCCTCCCCCCCTCTCACGTGCTTTCCCTCTCTCTCATTCTGTCTGTCTCAAATAGATAAATAAAATCTTTAAAAAAAAATTTAAAAAAAGGATGTTAAGAAACTGGAACATTTAACCTTACTTGTGGAAATGCAAAATGGTGCTGCAGCCTATGTGTAAAATACTTTGCATTTCCTCAGAAGGATAAAAATAGAATTGTCGTACAGTTCAACCATTCTACTCCTAGATATATACCTGAAATAGCTGAAAACAGTTGTTCAAAGAAAACCAACAACGTGTACACAAATATTCATAGCATTTTTCACAATAACCCAAAGGGGGAAGCCACCCACCTGTCCGCTCCCGAACTCCCAGCTGCGTGATGAAGGAACAAGAGACAAAGCACGGAGCCGCCGCGGGAGCAAACGCAGACGCGCGGGCCGCGGAGCGAATCCGAACCCAGAAACGGGCGACCCGACAGCCGCGCGCACAGCGCCGCGCGGGACCCCGCGTCACCGCACACAAGGCCACGGAACCGCGGCGTCTACACAGCGCGCCGTTCCTCCGCGGGGTCCGCTCAGGCGGCTTCCCCTCACCTTCTCCTCCCGCTGCGGGTCCTGTGAGCACGGACCCCCTCGGCTGTCCCCGCTCACCTTCTCCTCACCTTCTCGCGCGGCGGATCCCAAGGAGGCCGGCGCTCCTGTCCGTGTGGACGCGGCCCCACGTCCTCCACAGCGAGTCCTGTCGGTGTGGACGCAGCCCATGTCCTCCCCACATCTTCACAGAGGGTCCTGAGCAGAATGGGTTCCTGTCGGTGTGGACGCAGCCCATGTCCTCCCCACATCTTCACAGAGGGTCCTGAGGAGGACAGGCTCCTGTCCGTGTGGACGCGGCCCCACGTCCTCCACAGCGAGTCCTGTCGGTGTGGACGCAGCCCATGTCCTCCCCACATCTTCACAGAGGGTCCTGAGGAGGACAGGCTCCTGTCCGTGTGGACGCGGCCCCACGTCCTCCACAGCGAGTCCTGTCGGTGTGGATGCAGCCCATGTCCTCCCCAGGCCTCCACAGAGTGTCCTGAGCAGAATGGGTTCCTGTCCGTGTGGACGCGGCCCCACGTCCTCCCGAAGCCTCCACAGCCCGTCCTGAGAAGGCCGAGATCCTCAGCATGCACGCGGCCCCAGGTCCTCCCAAAGTGTCCACAGAGGGTCCTCAGGAGGCTGGGCTCCTGTTAGCGTGGACGCGGACCCACGTCCTCCAGAAGTGTCCACAATGGGGGCGGCTCCAATTACTACGGACCGATAAGGCCTCTGCGGAGCACGCATGCCCTGCCCCGGTCAGGGAGCTGTGCTCGGGCGCCCCCTGCGGGCGGCGCAGGTAGTGCAGGAGGCAGTGCCGGATGTGGCGCGCTCAGTTTCATGGATGCACGAGTCCCCTTCCCAGATCCCGCTGAATCTAATACACCTTGGAAATTTCTAACTGAACTGGAGTACAATACCCCGGCTTCTCCCGAAATACCTAAGGAACAATGAATTGGAAACCATATGATAGGAAATGAAATGTAGACAAAACCTTTACAAGTTCCACCAAAATTCCCTCAAAATTGTACATAAATTTAAAATATACAACTATCAAAATATCAAAAAGAAATCATAAAAGAGAATGTACATTTTTGGTGATGAATTTTTCTGCTTAAGATTTGTTTATTTATTGGTCAGAGAAAGAGAGAGCGCAAGCAGGGGGAGGGGCAGAGGGAGAAGCAGGCTCCCCACTGAGCAAGGAGCCTGATGCCAGCCTCAGTCCCAGGACCCTGGGATCATGACCTGAGCCGAAGGCAGATGCTTAACGGACTGAGCCACCCAGGCACCCTGGTGTTGAGTTTTAAAACACAGCACCAAACATTGATCCAGAAAAGAAAAAAATTGATAATGTGAACTTTATAAAATTAAAACTTCTACTCTGTGAAAGACCTTGCTCAGAGAACAAAAAGACAACCCAAAAACTGAGAAAAATTTTTGCAAAACACACATCTGATAAAGGATCTATATTCAAAATATACATAAAAACTGTCAGAACTCAACAGTAAGAATACAAATAACCTAATTAACAATGGGTAAATATCTGAACAGATACCTGGACAAAGAAGATGTACAGATAATAAATAAGCATACAAAAATATGCTCTACATCCTCTATCATTAGGAAGTTACCAATTTAATCAAAAGTGAGATAGTGTAGCCACCTATTAGAAATGCTAAATTCCAGAAAATGAGGATACCAGTTGCTGAAGGGTGAGGAATGACAGGAACACTTCTTCATGCTGGGGATACATGTATGGCCATTTGGAAAACAGTTTGGCAGATTTTCCAAGGCTAAATAAATCTCACCAGAATATCCAACAATCACACTTGTAGTAGTTAGACAACTGCTTTGAAAAACTGTTTCCACACAAAAACTAGCATGCAATTATGCACAGTAGCTCTATTCATCATAGCTAAAAACTTGAAGAAATCGGGGTGTCCTTCAATAGATGAATCCCATAAGCAAACCACGGTGCATCCAAGTGAAGCGTGCCAGGAAGGCCCCATCAATCTGCAAGAAGGGTGCACATGGGGACTGCTGGGCGCCAGCACCCAGTCCTGTATAAATCCATACATGTCTGCTGAGTGCTCTCCTGGGTCAGGGTTGTGCTGGCACCTGGAGCTGCCCAGGTAGAATGGGGCCAGCAGCACTCTTTCCAGATGGGAAAGTGGAAAGAACAATACATGACCTCCGACACCCTCCACAACCCTTGACAGGGGTTGGGTTGGATTTGGGGTCAGGGAGCTGGGCTCAGTGACCAGGTAGACATTTCACTCTTCTATTAGAGCCCAGGACTGAAGGGTAGAAAAACAAGTCTTCAGGTCAATCCTGGACTCATGTGTGACCCTAGGCAAGTCCTGTCCACCGTGGAGGCCCAGGGAGATAGAGGAGGGGAAGAGGTCCAGTTATGTTTAAACTTAACCCTGACCCTGACCCCAAACCCCTAACCCCAGACCCTGACCCTAAGCCCAAACCCAAACCTACACCTTATTTCCCAACCACATACCAGAACCATCTGATCTTCACTATTCTACTATGCCATAAGCCGAGCATGTAGCCTTTGTAATAATGTGTAATTGTGACAAGCGGTCTTATTTTTCTCTGCCTGTGGGAGATACCTAGTTCTTGGGTGTGGACCTTTATGCCCCCTTCTTTCTACCTTCAATTCAAACCTCAGGTGACCTATATTCAACAGTTCTCAGGACAATAATCTAGATGTTTTGAGATCTTGTTTATTTTTTAGTGTTCCTTCTTTATATTAAATGTAATTTAAAAATTATTGCAAATTTGATTTCTGAATTTATATGCAAATATTAATAATTCTGTTTATTTAAAAAACTAAATATGACATATAAAAGTATATGTCACAATTTAATAAACACACATATTTTATCACCTTGCTTAGGATTAGGGTTACCTTACACCAAAAAGTAACCACTATTCTTTTGGGGGTTTACTGATTTCTGTAATTTATGAATAATAATGTTTCCTATGTTACAAACCATTCTACATTTACATGTTATTATTTTATAAAATTTAAAAACTTACAGACATGACATCATAATCTAAACCTTATATCTGATGTCTAAAATGTTTCATAATTTGACAATAACTTAATTACAGCTCTTTGGATTGTTAACTCAGTTCAATGGGGACTATAAATGTAATTCATGTCACTGATAAGCATGTTAAGTATATTCATACAAATGACTCCTGTGGTGCAGAAGAATGCTAAGGAATGTTCCTATGATGAATGAATTTTCTTTAAGAAAAGAAAATTCTGATTCTTGTTTTCATGAAATTTATTCTGGAAATTCTATTTTCACTTTTAATGAGAAGGAAAGAACAGATGATTGGGTAACATGATGAAAAAAGGTCACTAAGGGGCGCCTGGGTGGCTCAGTCGGTTAAGCGACTGCCTTCGGCTCAGGTCATGATCCTGGAGTCCTGGGATCGAGTCCCACATCAGGCTCCCTGCTCGGCAGGGAGTCTGCTTCTCCCTCTGACCCTCCCCCCTCTCATGTGCTCTCTTTCCATTTCTCATTGTCGCTCTCTCAAATAAATAAATAAAAATCTTTAAAAAAAAAGAAAAAGAAAAAGAAAAAAGGTCACTAAATTTCTCCAGTTGCTGCTTTTTCTTACTTGTATAAAATAAACAAACATTAAGAAAGGTGTTGGTCCAGTAAAAGAAAACAAAGTAGCTCACCAATATGAGAACAACATGGGTAGCTTTGTTTTCAAGAGGGCATGATGAAGACTGGATGGCACTGTGAACATTCTGAGCTGTTTTGTGGTGTCTGTAAAGTATATTCACCATGTAGATACTATTACATGTCATCAGGGAGAGAAAGAACAAATCTCGAATGAATACCATACTTAGAAATATTGGTGTTATCTGGCTATCAAATGCCTTGTTTTTTACGATAAGCACTATAACACCCAAGTCCATCACCAGTGGTATTCCTGTTGGCCACAGTTTGTAAAACAACCACAGAATAGGTGGCCATGTTGATCATCCAGAAGTAAAGTAAAGAGGGTTGAATGAATGTAGAAATTCTGTATCTGAGCCAGGCTCATTTAGGATTACTTGGAGTAATAGTCACTGCCTGAAATGTACTCTGGAGGGCAGTTGTGCACAGAGAAATACTCTGGGTAACTCTGAATATAGAGCACTATTTTACATCCAGTATCGCCCATCTCCAGCCTAATTCCAAAGGATGACATTATATTTGGAATCCCTCTGAATATAAGTGTCAGGGCATTAGCCAAAGTTAAGTGGGCAAGAATCATATCTACAGGCTTCTTTTTATGAGGAAGAATTAAGAAGGTATACATATATAATGTAAAAAACAAAGAATTCCCCATGAAACCAATACAAGTTAGAAAGCTGAGGAAGATCCCAAAAAGTATGTCACTGGAAATCATTGTCTTTCAGTCTCTCTTAGATCCTTAAACCAAGTCCAGGACATCCTATAGACAAATAATTTGATTATGAATGTAAATATTAAAAGTAATTGAGAGCGAAGAGTGAGTTTCAGGAAGTCTTCCTGCAGATTCAGCAAATACACAGCTATACCAGACCAAGGAATCATCGAGATTCTTACTGAACAGAACTGTTAAGGAACAGAATGCAATGTTTATGAAGACAGAGAATATCATGTGTTCTGTGAAAATTAATAAAAGTAAACTTTGTTTTAAAAGAAGTTGTGGGGGGCGGGAGGTGCCTGGGTGGCTCAGTTGGTTAAGCATCTGCCTTCGGCTCAGATCATGATCTCAGGGACCTGGGATCGAGCCCCACGTCAGAATCCCTGCTCAGCCAGGAGCCTGCTTCTCCCTCTCCCTCTGCTGCATCCCCCTGCTTGTGCGCTCTCTCTCTCAAATGAATAAATAAAATCTTTTTAAAAATAAAAAAAATACACATCAAAAACTAATGATGTATTGGGACACCTGGGTGGCTCAGTCGTTACGCGTCTGCCTTCGGTTCAGGTCATGATCCCGGGGTCCTGGGATCGAGCCCCGCATCGGGCTCCCTGCTTGGCAGGAGGCCTGCTTCTCCCTCTCCCATTCCCCCTGCTTGTGTTCCCTCTCTTGCTGTGTCTCTCTCTGTCAAATCAATAAAATCTTAAAAAAAAAAAAAAACTAATGATGTATTGTATGGTGACTAACATAATATAATAAAATTAAATTTTAAAAAATTAAAAAATAAACATACATATAGAAAATAAAATATTGGTTCTCAGTGGTGAAAATAAATAAATAAATAAATAAATAAATAAATAAATAAATAAATAAGAAAAAGAAGTCAGGGGACCCAAAGGGGGGAGCTCTAACACCCTACCATTCTACATCAGCTGCAGACCCAACAGGAAGAAAAGCACCTTACAACTTGATGCTACTTTAGCTACTCCTTTACTATCCCAGCAGGAGAAAGGACAGTCTCTTGCCAAGGCAACAACAGCCCAGCCAATGAGCCCAGCCAATGAGACACTATTTGGCCAATTCTGGAGACTTAATATATTATGAGACAATTTCATTTCAAAAAACTTAATTTTTAATCTGTATATTTTAACATTCCTGTCTTTCTATGCACATTGAATACCAGTAACATCTGTGCAATATCCTTCCCAAAAGCTTACTGTATTATTATGAACTGTATTACTGTAGCATATATAAACATGACACACAGATTCTGCTAAACAAAACTTATTTCACACTAATTATATTTTGTTATGTTTGTTGTAAGGTTGACTAATTTAAGAAACATTAACGTATATACAGTCAAATGCATAGTATCAAAATCAACAGTCAAGTTATAGATTTCCTCCATCATATTCTAAATCTCTTACCTCCAGCAAGTGGACCCAGTAATCTGCTAAAACTGGAAAACTTGGAATTACCATAACCTCACTCCATATTCAGTTCACTTACATGGACTGAGATGTGTCATATACTGCCTACCTATGTGTCCCATGACTCCCTTGTCCCTCCACTTGAGTATTTCCTGAAGTCACAGGTCAAGACTGGAGATGCCACAGACAGACCAAGAGGTAAGAAAAGGCTTGTTAATCACTTAATGAGGCTCTGGAAAGATCAGGACAAGCTTCCAGAGATGATCCAAACATAGCTCGGGAATGAATGAATGTAAAGGAAACTGACCTGATTTCTTTTTTATTATTGTTATGGTTAGGGGTGTGGCTGAGGTGACAGTTGACACATGTCAGCAAGGGTTGCATGCTTTGAATCTCCTACTGGTGCCAAAGGAGGGAGAACTTGGGATTTCTTATCACTTTGCCCAGAGTTGAGGCACAGGGGGAAGAATGAGGAGGGAAGCCTGAAAACTGACTGCAAACATTAAAAAAAAAAAAAAAAAAAGAGTCAGATTTATTATGACAACTACCCACCGATCAGGATAGCTACAATTTTACAAGTGACCACACCAAACTTACCATCTTAGACATCTAGCTGTAATGTAAAATCTTACAGTCACTCCTGGAAGAGTTTGGCAGTTTCTTCAACAAATACTTCACATACAATTACCATATAATTCAGCAGTAGCACTCCTGGGAATTTATCCCAGAGAAATGAAAAATTATTTCCACATAAAAACCTGTATGCCACTGTAAATAGCATTATCTACAATAGCCAAATTATGGAAACAGCCCAAGTGTCCATCAACTGCTGAATGCATAAAGAAGATGTGAGATATATATATATATATATATATATATATATATATATAAAATGGAATATTACTCAGCCATAAAAAAGAACAAATTCTTGCCATTTGCAAGGACACGGGTGGAGCTAGAGAGTATTATGCTAAGTGAAATAAGTCAGTCAGAGAAAGACAAATACCATATGATTTCAATCATATGTGGAATTTAAGAAACAAAACAAATGAGCAAAAGGGAAAGAAAGAGAGACAAACCAAGAAACAGACTCTTAACTATAGAGAACAAACTGATGATTACCAGAGGGGAAGTGGGTGGGGGGGAGGGGTTAAATAAGTGATGGGGTTTAAAGAGTGCACTTGTTGTGATGAGCACAGGGTGTTGTATGGAATTGTTGAATCACTACATTGTATACCTGAAACTAATACTACACTTTGTTAAATGCACTGGAATTAGTAAAATAAAATGAAATGGAAAAAAAGTGAGTTTGAAGGTGTTCCTGTCCTTCCATTTTTTTGAAGAGGCTGTGCATAATTAGTATTATTGTATAAGTATACACAAGGTTTTAGGTCATAATTTCAATTGTTAAAATAGATTATAGGGCTACCCAGTTTATCTAGTTCTTCTTTAACGAATTTTGATAGTTTGTCTTTCAAGTAATTGGTCCATTTCACCACTTTCTTATACCATACACAAAAATAAATACAAAATGGATGAAAGATCTAAATGTGAGACAGGAATCCAACAAAATCCTAGAGAACACAGGCAGCAACTTCTTTGACCTAGGCTGCAGCAACGTCTTGCTAGACAACATCTCCAGAGTCAAGGAAACAAAAGCAAAAAGGAACTATTGGGACTTCATCAAGATAAAAAGCTTCTGCACAGTGAAGGAAACAATCAACAAAACTGAAAGGCAACCTACAGAATGGGATAAGATATTTGCAAATGACATTCAACAAAGGGTTAGTATCCAAAATATATAAAGAACTTATCAAACTCAACACCCCAAAAATGAATAATCCAATTAAAAATGGGCAGAAGACATGAACAGACATTTCTCCAAAGAAGACATACAAATGGCCAACAGATACATGAAAAGATGCTCAACCTCACTCATCATCAGGGAAATACAAATCAAAACCACAGTGAGATACCAGTTTATACCTCTCAGAATGGCTAAAATTAACAACTCAGGAAACAATAGATGTTGACAAGGATGCAGAGAGAGGGGAACCCTCTTGCACTATTGGTGGGTATGCAAGCTGGTGCAACCACTCTGGAAAACAGTATGGACGTTCCTCAAAAAGTTAAAATACAACTACCCTATGATCCAGCAATTGCACTACTAGGTATTTACCCAAAGGATACAAAAATACTGATTCAAAGGGTCACATGCACCCCCGTGTTTATAGCAGCAATATCCACATTAGCCAAAATATCGAAAGCCCAGATGTCCATCAAATGATGAATGGATAAAGAAGATGTGAGATACATATATATATAATGGAATATTACTCGGCCATAGAAAAAGAATGAAATCTTGCCATTTGCAACCATGTGGATAGAACTAGAGTGAGATCTAGCCCCATGTCAGCCTCCACACTCAGCATGGAGTCTGCTTGAGATTCTCTCTCCCTCTCCCTTTGGCCCTCCCCCTGCTCATGCTCTCTCTCTTCTCTTTAGATTTTTTTTTAATTTCTTTAAAAAAAGAAATGTGTTGTTCAATTTATTTTTTGAGTTTTTATTTAAAATCCAGTTAGTTAACATACAATGTAATATTAGTTTCAGGTATACAATATAATGACTCAATACTTCCATACATCACCCAGTGCACATCACAAGTGCACTCCTTAATCCTCATTATGTATTTCACCCATCCCCCCACCCACCTCCCCTCTGGTAACCATCACTTTGTTCTCTATAGTTAAGACTCTGTTTCTTGGTTTACCTATCTCTCTTTTTTTTCCCCGTTTGCTTGTTTGTTTTGTTTCTTAAATTCCCCATGAGTGAAATCATACGGTATCTGTCTTTTCTCTGACTTATTTCACTTAGCATAATACTCCCTAGCTCCATCCATGTCACTGCAACTGTCAAGATTTCATTCTTTTTCTATGGCTGAGTAATATGTTTATATATATATACATACCACATCTTCTTTATCCATTCATCAGTTGAAGGACACTTGGGTTGTTTACATATTTTGGCTATTGTAGATAATGCTGCTATAAACATCGGGGTGCATGTGTCCCTTTGAATCAGTATTTTCGTATCCTTTGGGTAAATACCTGGTAGTGCAATTGCTGGATCATAGGGTAGTTCTATTTTTAACTTTTTGAGGAACCACAACTGGCTGCATCAGTTTGTATTCCCACCAAAAATACAAGAGGCTTCCCCTTATCTTCACATCCTCACCCAACACCTATTGTTTCCTTGAGATCTTGATTTTAGCCATTTGGACAGGTGTGAGGTAATATCTCATTGTATATTGATTTGTATTTCCCTGATGATCAGTGATGTTGAGCATTTTTTCATGTGTCTGTTGGCCATCTGCATGTCTTTTTTGGAAAAATGTCTATTGGGGAAAATCTAAGAGCTTTTTCTCTACAGTCAGGAACAAGAATGGGATATTCACTCTCACCACTGTTATTTAACATAGTATTGGAAGCCACAACAATCAGATAACAAAAAGAAATAAAAGTCATTCAAATCAGCAAAGAAGAAGTGAAACTCACTCTTTGAAGATGACACGACACTCTCTATAGAATATATGCAAATAATGAATCATTGAACACCACATCAAAAACTAACGATGTACTATACATGTTGGCTAATTGAACTTAGTAAAAAAAAGAAATCTTGATGGGCATTAAGGAGGGCACATGATATGATGAGCACTGGGTGTTATACGCAACTAATGAATCATTGAACAGTACATCAAAAACTAATGATGTACTATACATGTTGGCTAATTGAACTTAATAAAAAAAAGAAATCCTGAAAGACTACCAAAAAATTGCTAGAACTGATACACAAATTCAGTAAAGTCACAGGATACAAAATCTATGTACAGAAATCTGTTGCATTTCTACACACCAATAATGAAGCAGCAGAAAGAGAAATTAAGAAAACAATCCCATTTACAATTATACCCCAGATACTAAGATACCTACAAATAAACGTAACCAAAGACGTCAAAGACCTGTACTCTGAAAACTAAAAAATACTGATGAAAGAAATTGAAGATGACACAAAGAAATGGAAAGACATTCCATGCTCATGGATTGGAAAACAAATATTGTTAAAATGTCTATACTACTCAAAGCAATCTACACATTTAATGCAATCCCTATCAAAATACCAACAGCGTTTCTCACAGACAATCCTAAAATTTGCATGCACCACCAAAGACCCTGAATAGCCAAAGTAACATTGAAAAAGAAAAGTGTTGCTGGAGGCATCATAATTCTGGTCTTCGAGTTATAGTACAACATTGTAGTGATCAAAACTGTATGGTACTGGCACAGAAGTAGACATATAGATCAATAGAGTACAACAGAAAAGCCACAAATGAACCCACAACTATATGGTCAATTAATCTTTGACAAAGCAGGCAAGAATATCCAATGGGGAAAAAGGTCGTCTCTTCAACAAATAGTGTTAGAAAATAGGACAGCAACATGGACCACTTTCTTACACATACACAAAAATAATTTCAAAATGGACTAAAGACCTAAATGTGAGCCAGGCAACCATTAAAATCCTAGCGGAGAACACAGGCAGTCACCTCCTTAACATTGACCACGGCAATTTCTTTCTAGATATATCTCCCGAGGCAAGGGAAACAAAAGTAAAAATAAACTGTTGGGATTTCATCAATATAAAAAGCTTCTTCACAGGAAAACAATCAATCAACGAAACTAAAACGCAAGCTCTAGAATGGGAGGAGATATTTGCAAATGACATACCTGCTAAAGGGTTAATATCCAAAATATATAAAGAACTTATCAAACACAACACCCAAAAGATGAATAACTGAATTGTTTAATTCAAAAATATGTTTTTTAAAGTTATCTTTCTGTAAATGCTTTCTAATTGAATTATATTATAGTCCAAGAATATGATTTCTATATAACATGCCTGGGTGGATGGTCTGTGTGCACTTTTTTTTTAATTTATTGCCTTAGAGTTTCAATATACATTTTTTAAATTTTATTATGTTATGTTATTCACCATACAATACATCATTAGTTTTTGATGTGGTGATCCACGATCCATTGTTTTCGTATAACATCCAGTGCTCCATGCAGTACGGGCCCTCCTTAATACCCATCACCGGGCTAACCAATCCCCCCTCCCCACTCCCCTCTAAAACCCTGTTTGTTTCTCAGAGCCCATAGCCTCTCATGGTTCATCTCTCCCTCTGATTTCTCCCCCTTCATTTTTCCCTTCTTTCCCCTAATGTCCTCCATTCTCTTCCTTATATTGTACAAATAAGTGAAACCATATGATAATTGACTTTCTCTGCTTCACTTATTTCACTTAGCACAATCTCCTCCAGTCCCACCCCTGTTGATGATGTAAAGTTGGGTATTCATCCTTTCTGATGGCTGAGTAATATTCCATTGTATATATGGACCACATCTTTATCCATTCATCTGTTGAAGGGCATCTTGGCTCTTTCCACAGTTCGGCTATTGCGGACATTGCTGCTATGAACCCTGGGGTGCATATGGCCCTTCTTTTCACTACATCTGTGTCTTTGGGGTGAATACCCAGGAGTGCAATTGCTGGGCCATAGGGTAGCTCTAGTTTTAATTTTTTGAGGCACCTCCACAATGTTTTCCCAAGTGGCTGTACCAACTTGCATTCCCACCAAAAGTGTAAGAGGGTTCCCCTTTCTCCACAACCTCTCCAACATTGGTTGTTTCTTTCCCTGTCCAATTTTGCCATTCTAATTGGTGTAAGGTGTATCTCAATGTGGTTTTGATTTGAATTTCCCTGATGGCTAATGATGATGAACATTTTTTCATGTGTCTGTTAACCATTTATATGTCTTCTTCAGAGAAGTGTCTTTTCATGTCTTCTGCCCATTTTTTGACTTATTTGTTTTTTGGGTGTTGAGTTTGAGAAGTTCTTTACAGATCTTGGATACCAGCCCTTTATCTGTAGTGTCATTTGCAAATATCTTCTCCCATTCTGTGGGTTGCCTCGTTTTGTTGACTGTTTCCTTTGCTGTGCAGAAGCTTTTTATTTTGATGAAGTCCCAAAAGTTCATTTTTGCTTTTGTTTCACTAGCCTTTGGAGATGTATCTTGAAAAAAGCTGCTGTGGCCAATGTCAAAGAGTTTACTGCCTATGTTCTCCTCTAGGATTTTGATAGATTCCTGTCTCACATTGAGGTCTTTCAACCATTTTGGGTTTATCTTTGTGTATGGTGTTAGAGAATGGTCGAGTTTCATTCTTCTGCATGTGGCTGTCCAATTTTCCCAGCACCATTTATTGAAGAGACTGTCTTTTTTCCATTGCATATTTTTTCCTGCTTTGTCGAAGATTATTTGATCACAGAGTTGAGGGTCCATATCTGGGCTCTCTATTCTGTTCCACTGGATATTACAAAGCTGTGATCACCAGGACAGCATCAAGGAAATCAAGGAAACCTGGCTTCTAGTTCCAGCTTTCTTGGGGCCCTGGGTGTGGGCTTACAAGCCCACTGCAAAGCCTCAGTCTATCAAACAGGCACATTAGTCTCCATCTCACCAGCTCCCCTCATCACTGGTTTGCTTGAATATTGAGAATATCTATAATATTCTATGAAATGAGAAACGTGTGGTGGAAGTCTGAGAGCTCAGCAGAGTGAGCTCTGGCATCGGCTACCAGCTCCGCGACAATGGGTGGACCTTTGGCTATGAAACGGGGATGGTAATAATAATTCCTACCTCATAAGAGTGCTGAAGAAACTAAATGAAATAATGTACATAGAGTGTTTAGTACCATGGCAGGTATCTGCTGAGCGCTAGATATTGGTTATTTGAGAGGAAAAGGGAAAGATCCAGAAGAAAGTGTTAGGAACAGCCCTGGAGAGCGCTTGTGAGGCTCCAAGTGCCTGATGCTCTAGGAAGACCAGGCACCTGATTAAGGCTCTCTGGAAAGTCCCTACAAAGACTGGCTCAAGGTTCGGACCATGACTGTGATTCTCTTCCTTACTGTGCCTTGTAGAGAAAGAAAATACATCTTTGCCAAAAGAGCTGACAGAATGGCAGGAAAGAAAAATGGAGAAACAACCAGAGAGAATGCATGGCCACGTACTGTGGCAGGAGTCAGGGGACGCAGCCTGGGACTGCAAAGTGGATCAGGAGTTAGAGTGTGGCCCGTGTAAGTGGAGCTGTGGTTCCTTATTTGTTTAGTATGAAGGAAAGGAATTCATTGTGACAGGGAGGAATTAAGAGCACCCAGGATGGAAGATATGCAAGACTGCAGAATTAGCACATGTGGGCAACACCAAAAAAGAATGACACAGAATTGTCATCAATTCTCTCATGCTTCTCTCTACACACACACTGTTTCCAGAGCACACACTGCAGGCACTACTCTAGGCACAAAATAACAGGAGCATCACAGTCTGATGAGGGAGATGTTCAAGCAAATGTTTACAAAGTAGATGTGCATGGAGAAAGCACCTAACAGGACAGAAGCCCAAATGTCATACAATGAATATATATGATTCTCACATCCAGGAAATAAATTATTTTTTTATAGGGTTAAATCAGTATACCAAGAGCTATATGGAGGGATATACTAAGTCCCAAGGGAGGTGGAGGGACAGACAGTGCCTCTGACTTGTAATGTTTGGGGGAAAGGTCTCAGAAGACCTGAGTTGCATTTTGAAGAATGAATAAAAATTCATAGGTCAGATAGAGGTCAGGACAGAACATTATGCGACAAGGAAGACCATGTAAGGGCAGTGGAGACATGTGGAGTCTGGAAACCGTTTTCAAGCACAAGGAGCAGTGTGTAGCTAGACCCAGTGGGACCTCAGAGGCATGTGAAGGACAGACACAGGCATCTACAAAGGCTCAGAAGTGCGTTAATCCAAGTCATGGGGACCTATGGAGGGATTTCAAACAAGAGGGCAGTATAATGATCATTTTTTCTTAGAAAGATGACCCCTCAGACCTGCAAAAAAAGATGAATCATTAAGAGGACAGTGTCTCTGAAGACGGACAGACTAACTGGCCAAGAGTCCAGGGCAAGTTTGCTGACTGAAGAAAACAGAATCTGCTCTGGCTGGTTGAAGCAGAAAGGGAATTGCTTATGTGATACTGGGAAGCTCAAATGATTTCTGGAGGGCAGGCAGTGCCCAGCACACTGAGGGGTGAGCTCAAACAGAACACACAGCTCCTGCCACCACCCAGAGACCATGGTTCCCTCCAGTGAGTGTCAAGAAGCAGGTGGCCCACCTCCATGGCTGGCAGTGAGCAGCTAGCTCCCTAGCTCTCTGCCACCTGCTCACATCATGCCCTCAGAGCCCCAGGCCTGTAGACACCTCTGGTGGGCTCCATGGCTGTGTGCCTGAGCTAGCACCAAGGAGTCTGGAAAGCTGAATTTTCTGACCTCTGACTTGGTCTCCTGCTGTGGAAAATGGCCAAAGTATAGGAAAAGCATCCACAGGTAGGGGGCTGCACCAGGTGAAAGGTCTGAGCCCCTGAATGAAGGCAGTGTTGGTGGGGTTGGGTTTGAGGGAACATAAGGGAGGCCCCAAGCGGTGGAGTCAGCTGGACTTGATACCTCATGAGATGGCAGGAGAGGGTACAAAGGAGCAACTAGGTGACTCCTAAGTGACTAAATCAAGAGCAGACCACCCACATCTAGAAGGAGAAGGTTTACATAGGTAAAAAGTCCTGAACACATGTTTCTAGAAGCAGATGGTTTTTGTCTAGTTGAGAGGCCTAATCCAAATGCCTTGCTGACAATTATGTGCCCCTATATATACAACTGGCTCTGTAAACAGCACCTCCCCAGGTGCTCCAGGGTAGGATTAGAGACAGGTGTCCCGATAAAAGTTTATTAATTACCCAAATCGTGCTGTTTATGTGTTGATGAAAAGCGATTTAAAATATACACACTTCTCGGGCGCCTGTGTGGCTCAGTTGGTTAAGCGACTGCCTTCGGCTCAGGTCATGATCCTAGAGTCCCGGGATCGAGTCCCGCATCGGGCTCCCCGCTCAGCGGGGGGTCTGCTTCTCCCTCTGACCCTACCCCCTCTTGGGCTCTCTCTCTCTCTCTCTCTCTCTCTCTCTCAAATAAAAAAATAAAAACTTTAAAAAAATATATATACACACTTCTCTGCCTTGTCAGTGAAAGTATTCCTATAAAGTTGTACCTAATTTACTTTTGCTAATGAGTACAGCTGATCCTTACACACATTGGGGATTTTACTAAGCTGTGACTGTTGGATTCTGGAGGGCTCACTCTTTAGGGAGAGAATGTTCAGCTTTCATGCTCCAAGGTTCCACGAGCAAAAGGGAGCTTCATTCCTATCTTGGAGATTCCAAGACAACCATCAAGTTTGCTGCTTCACTAGGATTCCCAAGACTTAATTTCAAGTTATAGTGGGGGTTCAGATTTATTACAGCAATGGGATGAGTGCAAAGCAAGAGGAAGAATTTATGCTTCTGGATGGGGGGAGGGCCAGATAGACCAAGTACAAGCTTCTGAGCTCTTCCCTGTCCAGGAACACTCATGTTTTCTCTCTATGGACAAACTACAGAGACAGATGTGAAATGTCACTGCCCAGGGAAATCCATTTGAGTCTTGGGGTGTAGGGGTTTTACAGAGAAAGTCTGGTCACATAGGCACATCTGGCTCCAACTAGCCATGGTAAATGAAACTCAGGACCCCAACAATGAAATCAAGTGCACCTCATCAATCTTGATGTTTATGCAAAGTAATTCTGACAAGTTGATGTGGCATGGCCCACTGCTCCAGATGTACACAATAAAATCATCAACAGTTAGCATAAAGAACTCTCCCAGGGTCACATCCGCCAGAATTGAGCCAGTCATGATTTCAGGCTCCTGCAGATCGTGCAAAGACTGAGCAACCAGACCTGCTGTGTTGGCTGTTTCTTCACAATCCATGCGCTGACCCGGGTCAAGGCCTTTCCACAGCAGAGTGTAATAATGACTTGGTCATTCTGATTTGTTTTCTTTTTTTGCCCACTTTTCTCTTTTCTTCTTTCTTTTTTGTAATCTTTTTCTCTCTGGAAACTCATAGAAATGTGTCCTAATCTGGGGTGTCATTAAATGCCACCATAGTCAAGATATTTTGTTCTGTTCTTATTTGCTGTTTATCCATCTACCGAGTTTTTTTTTTTTTTTTTACAATTGTATTTTTATATCCACTATATCTACTTGGTTCTTCTTTATAAGTTTTGTGTTGCTTTATGTTGCTATGAGCCCCTTATCCCTTGACAGATACTATTATACATACTTAGAACCTGAACTGCCTGGGACTTTATTTGCCTTCTCTACGCAGTTCTGCTCTCCAGATGCTCAGGTACTTTCCTCCCCAGCTGCTGGGGGCTGGCAGCCTTCTCTGCTCTCGCTCATGACTGTTCGCAGATGTCTTCATCAGCTCAGGCTGACATAACAGAGTACCAGACCAGCTGGCTCAAAAAGGCAGGAATTTATTTTCTCACAGTCCCAGGGGATGGAAGTCTGAGATGCGGGGTGGGGTGGGGGGGCAGCACTGTGGGGTTTCGGTGATAGCTCTCTCCCTGGCTTGCAAATGGCCACAGCTTGCACTGTGTCCTGGCATGGATGAGGGGAGGGAGGGAGGGGAGGGGGCTCTCTGGTGTCTCTTCTTACCATAGCACTAACCCCATCTCACAACCCCCAACCCTCCTCTAGGTGCTTTCATTGAGTGGAAAGTCCATGCAGTACTGAAAATGGCTTGAGAGGCCAGGAAAAGGAGACTGGCCTGGACTTTTACTGCAACTGGGGTGAGCCAGGGGGAGAGTTCCTGCTGCGGGGCTTTCTTGGTTTGAATCTCCCACCTGCCAAAGGAGGGAGCACCTCACTTTCTCACCAGCTCACACATACATGGGACAGAAGGAAAGAGGGAGATAAGGCTGGGATGCTGTCAGCAGTGCAACCTCAAAAACTGAGTCAAGACTCTTAATTACAAAATCTTCCATCAACCTGGCAAGTTTCAGCCATATTCATGTAAATAATGCTCCCTCCACTACCCACCCTGAGGAGGTCACTCCCCTCAGAGCTGGCCGTGTGACCTGCTCTCAGGGACTCAGCCCTCAGTGCCCTTCCTTCAAGTCCTGCCCTTCTCACCATGTCCAGGCACGTCTTCCCCCCTCCCACAGCAGGGTCTGGAGCACCCGGATGTCAGTGAGAGGTGCTGGTTACAAGCAAGAGAAACTCACTCTGACCACCAAAGCAAATGGGGATTTATTGAGGGGTGAGGGAAAGACAGACACCTGGGAAGACAGAGTCCAGGCTGCTTCGGGAATTGGGGGTGCCACCTTCATGTCCTCTTGCTGCTACCTTTGGTCCCTGGGTGTGTCTGCTCAAGATCTGAGTTCCAGGAAGAAAGAAACTGATTGGTCCAGCATAGGTAGTATGCCTGCTCCTTAATCCAATGACCCCGGGGGCTGGGGTCCTCATACAGGCCCACCCCGGCCTACGAATGAGAAAAGGGTGGGGAAATTCTTACAACCAACGTTGCAGGTATTATCCTCCGGAAGGGTGTGTGAGGGAAGTGAGGTTCAGAGCAGCCAAGTAAAATGCCCAAGGTCACACAAGGAAGTGGTGATGTATTATTCCTTTTATAGATTGCTGTATCAATTTGCTGATATTTTGTTGAGGATTTTTCTGTCTATGTTCGTGAGGGATCCTGGTTTGCAATTTTCTTTTCTTGTAATATCCTTGTCGAGTTTGGCATCAGTGTTATCCCGGGCTCATAAAATGACATGGTAAGTATTCCTTCTTCTATTTTCTAAAAGATTTTGTGTAATATTGACTTTAATTATTCCTTAGGTTTTTGATAGAATTTTCCAAATGAAGCCAGTTAGGCCTGGAGTTTTCTGAGTGGGAAAGTTATAAATTCAATTTATTTCTTGTAATTTTGAAATAATCACAAACTTAGAGAAAATTTAGACATACATTTGTGAGAAAGTTGCATCACTCCTGAAGATTCTGGCATGTATTTCCCACAAACAAGGACTTTTTCCCACACAACTGCTGCACATCCGTGAAAATCAGGGAGTTGTCATGGATGTAGAGTTGACACCTAATCTTCTGGCTGTCCTTGAGTCTCATCTATCATCCCAGTAACACCCTGCAGAGTGACAAGGACCCTCTGGATCCCTGCTGCACGGCGTGTCTCGTCTCCGGTTCCTGGGGACTTTCCAAGACCACAGGCCAGCTGTTTATGGAACATGGAAGGTCCCTCATCTGGATCCTCCAATATGTCCTCCTGAGTAGATTAAGATCATGTGTCTTTGGCAAACATCCTGAGTTGATGCTGTTCCCGTGTCCTAGCAGGAGACACACAGGTTCTCCTTGTACCACTGACGATCACCCAATGAAGCTGGGGTCTCCCGGGGTCTCCACCATGATGATACTCTTCCTCCTTTGAAATTACTAAGCATTTTGTGGGGAGAGGTACTTTCCAACTATATAAATATCCCCTTCCTCATAGAATTTTCAATGTAATCACTTAGGTACTTCTATCTGTATGCTTTTACGACTTCCTATTTTATTCAGTGAGTTACAGTCTGTTATCTCACTGTTTATCTTGACATTCAAACTATCTTAGACTTGACCAATAGGAGGCCCTCCACGCTGGCTCCTGTGTCTTTATGACTTGCCTCCAGTCTGTGAGCCCCTCCTTGCTTTTTTGGCACAAGATGTTCCAGGCCTCACCTTGTAATTTCCCTAACATGGCCCTGGAATCAGCCACTTCTCCAGGGAGCTCTGGTTCCTTCGGTAGAAGCCAAGATCTGGGCTCATTGTTATTGGGTGTTATAGATAGGTACTTTCTATCTACTATCTATCATCTATCTATCTATCATCATCATCTATTATTTATTATATACCTTATTATACCTTATGTATCAATATACCTTGGTACTGCTTTCTAGCTTCATACTGTTGTGGGCAGAGAATACAGCGTGTGAGGCTCACTTTTCTGCAGAATCATGTCCCAGAATTCCAGTTTCTGTCTCCCCAGGTGCTGGAGCTCACTGCTTATCATCTGCTTCTGATCAGCTGCATTCTGCCCAACTTCTCAGCCCAAGGAAACAGTGGGCACTTTGAGGGGAAGCAGCAGGAAGTCACACTCACTGAAGCCTTGGGATTCAGGCCCCTCAATTATTTGTTTCTTAGTTTAAAGCATTTTTATTTAAACTCTTAACAAGCCAAGGATAACAGAGGAACAAATGAGGGAATTTATAGTTTGATAGTTGATGCTGGTTCATTCAGAGGAAAGTCGGCCACTTACGGGCACAGGTTTAGAAAATTTTCCCAGGCCTTGAGATTCAAACATTTGCCCTTTTTGTGTGGAGAGGAGCCAGATAGCTAACATACTGTTAAGTCCTGTCTTTGTTTCCTTCAGATGCCTCCTTCTATCTCTATTCCTTGGCTCCACTACAGGCAGGTCCTGCATCCCTTATGCCTGGGTCACTTTCTTTTTTTTTTTTAAGATTAATTTATTTATTTGGTAGAGAGCATGCACATGCATGCACGAATGAGGGGAGGGGCACAGGCAGAGAATCCTCAAGCAGACTCCCTGCTGAGCACAGAGCCAGACTCAGGCCTTGATCCTGAGTGATCCTGTGAGATCATGACCTGAGCCAAAATCACCAGTTGGACACTGAACCGACCGTTGGACGCTAAACTGATGCTGAAAGCACCCCGCCTGGGTCACTTTCTAACCAAAAACTCCAGGCTGGGTAGCTGTACCACGCACTTAAGGTCAAAATAATACAAACTTACATCAATATACACAGAGAAAGGCAAGAAGAGGAACACTCCCAACTCAATATCTGAGGCTCACATAACCTTGATACAAGAGCTTGACAAAAGCATTAGCACCAAAAACCTTAAGATAACCTAAGAATAAACCTAACCAAAGAGGTAAAAGAGCCGTACTCTAGAAACTACAGAACACTTATGAAAGAAATTGAGGAAGACACAAAGAGATGGAAAAACATTCCATGCTCATGTATTGGAAGAATAAATATTGTTAAAATGTCTATGCTGCCCAAAGCAATCTACACATTCAATGCAACCCCTATCAAAATACCATCAACATTTTTCACAGAGCTAGAACAAACAATCCTAAAATTTGTATGGAACCAGAAAAGACCCCGAACAGACAAGGGAATGTTGAAAAAGAAAACCAAAACTGGGGGCATCACAATGCCTGACTTCAAGCTATATTACAAAGCTGTGATCATCAAGAAAGCATGGTATTGGCACAAAAACAGAGACATAGCTCAATGGAACAGAATAGAGAGCCCAGAAATGGACCCTCAACTCTATGGTCAACTACTCTTTGACAAAGCAGGAAAGAATATTCAATGGAAAAAAGACAGTCTCTTCAATAAAATGGTGCTGGGAAAACTGGACAGCCACATGCAGAAGAATGAAACTAGACCAGTCTCTTACCCCATACACAAAGATAAACTCAAAATGGATGAAAGACCTCAATGTGAGACAGGAATCCTAGAGGAGAAGACAGGCAGCAACCTCTTCGACTTTGGACATAGCAACTCCTTGCAACACATCTCTAAAGACAAGGGAAACAAAAGCAAAAATGAACTATTGGGACTTCATCGAGATGAAAAGCTTCTTCACAGCAAAGGAAACAATCAACAAAACTAAAAGGCAACCCACAGAATGGGAGAAGATACTTGCAAATGACGTTACAGATAAAGGGCTGGTATCCAAGATCTATAATGAACTTCTCAAACTCAACACCCAAAAAACAAATAATCCAGTCAAGAAATGAACAGACACTTCTCCAAAGAAGACATACAAATGGCTAACAGACACATGAAAAAATGCTCAATATCACTCGGCATCAAGGATATGCAAATCAAAACCACAGTAAGATACCATCTTACACCAGTTAGAATGGCTAAAATTAACAAGACAGGGAACAACAAATGTTAGTGAGGATGTGGAGAAATGGGAATCCTCCTACACTGTTAGTGGGAATGAAAGCTGGTACATCCACTCTGGAAAACAGTATGGAGGTTCCTCAAGACGTTAAACATAGAGCTACCCGACAACCCAGCAATTGCACTACTAGGTATTTACCCCAAAGATACAAATGTAGTAAAAAGAAGGGGCACATGCACCCCAGTGTTCGTAGCAACAATGTCCACAATAGCCAAACTGTGGAAGGAGCCCAGATGTCCTTCAACAGATGAATGGATAAAGAAGATGTGGTTCATATATACAATGGAATATTACTCAGCCACCAGAAAAGATGAATATCTACCATTTACATAGACATGGATGGAACTAAAGGGTATTATGCTAGGTGAAATAAGTCAATCAGAGAAGAAAAACAATTATCTCATGGTTTCACTCATAAGGAATAGCATGGAGGACAACAGGGGAAGGGAGGGAAAACTACAGGGGAAGAAAGAGAGGGAAACAAACCATATGAGACTCCTGACTCTGGAAAACAGACAGTTGCAGAAGGAGGTTGGGTGGGGAAAAGGGTAACCTGGTGATGGGCATTAAGGAGGGCATGTGATGTGATGAGCACTGGGTGTTATACGCAACGAATGAATCACTGAACATTATATTAAAAACTAATGATGTACTATTTGTTGGCTAATTGAATTTAAATAAAAAATAAAATGCAGATGATAAAAAATAAAAAGGAAATGAAAGTCAAGTCTATAATTGCTAAACAAAATATTAGAAAACAAAACAAAAAATGTAAAGTGCTATCAAAATATCAAACAATATTAAAGGGTAGTACAATGTGATCAAACAGACTCATTCTAGAAAAGCAAGATTCATTTAGCATTCAAAAATCTACTTAAGTAATTAACCATACCTACAGAACATATCATCATTTCAGTGGAGGCAGAAATATCATTGTATAAACTTAAAAATCCATTCATGATAAAAAGGAAAAACTTTTGACAAACTATGAATAGAAAGAAATTTACTTAATCTGTTAATATGTCTTCAAAACACTTACACCAAACATGATGCTTAATGTTAAAATCTTAAAATCTTTCTCCTTGAGATTGGGAGCAAGATACAAAAGGCTGCTCACACCATCCCCATTCAACGTTGTGCTGGAGATGCCACCCAGGCAATAAGGCAAGAAAGAGAAAGGTAACAGGACTGGAAAGGGGTAGATAAAGCTGTTGTTAGTTATTGATTACATCATATGAACACTAAAAAATATCCAAAGAAGTCTATGAGCAACTACTATGATTAATAATCAAAGTTACTAAACACAATTTTGTGTACAAAATCAACTGTATTTCTAAACAATAGCAACAAACAATTGGAAGATGAATTATTAAATGATGCCATTTATAATTGCTTCAAAAATACCAAACACTTAGGAAAAAACCTAATGAAATACATACCAAAAAAAAAAAAAAATCTAAGTGTTTGGGGTGCCTGGGTGGCTCAGTCAGTTAAGCTCCCAACTCTTGACTTCAGCTCAGGTCATGATCTCAGGGTGGTGAGATCAAGCTCTAGGTGGGGCTCTCTGCTCAGTGAGGAGTCTGCTTAAGATTTTTCTCTCTCCCTCTCCCTCTGCCTATCTATCTAGATAGATAGATAAATGTAAAATATTATTGAGAGACTTAAAGAAGACCCAAATAAAGAGAGATATGCCTCATCCATGAATTAGAAGACTCTATTATAAAATGTGAATTCTTCCCCCAAATTATCTGTAGAATCTAAGCAATCCCATTCAAAATTACAGCAGGTTTTGTGGAAGTCAACAAGTTCATTAAAAAATTTACATAAAAAAAATTTACATGGACATGCAAGACTAAAATAGCAAATACAATCTCAAAGAAGAAGAAGGAAGATTTACTTTGCCAGATATTAAGACTTACTAATAAAAAGCTATATTAACTCGGACAGTATGAGCATAAGAATAAACAAATAGATCAACGAAACAGAATAGTGTTCAGTGAGTACAACCACTTTAGAAAATGATTTCGCAGAATCAGGTAAAACTGATCATATGCAGAGTCTACCACCCTTAAGTCCTCCCTTTCCTAGGCATGTAACTATGGCAGGTGGAAAGATTGTACCCCAAAGATGGCTACCTAATCCGAGAATCTGTGCATATGTTGTGCTACATGCAAAAGAGAATTAAGGTTACCTTATCAGTTGACCTTGAAATAAGGAAATTATCTGGATTTATTCAAGTGGCCCCAATCTAATGAGATGAGTCCATGGAGAAGGCAGGCAGAAAAGTCTGTGAGGAGGACTGGGCTCACATTGCTGGCACTGAAGATGGAGGAAGGAGCCACAAACCAAGGCATATGATTGGCCTCTAGAAGCTGGGAATGGGGGTGCCTGGGTGGTGCAGTCAGTTAAGTGTCTGACTCTTGGTTTTGGCTCAGGTCATGAACTCAGGGTCATGAGATTAAGCCCCAAGTCCAGCTCCACACTCAGCACAGAGTCTGCTTTGGATTCTCTTTCCCTCTCCCTCTGCCCTTCCTGCCCATGCTTGCTTTCTCTCTCTCAAATAAATAGATAAATCTTAAAAGAAGAAGAAGAAGCTGAGAATGACCCCCAACTCATAACCAGCAAGAAAATGGAGACCTTGGCCCTACAACTTGTTGAATCCTGCCAACAAGCTGAATGAACAGGAAACAACTTCTCCCCTGGAGCCTCCAGAAAGAAATGCAGCCCTGCTAACACCTTCAGTTTAGCCTGATGACACCTGTATTAAACTTCTGACTCCTTACAGAACTCAAAGAGAATAAATTTGTGTTGTTTTAAGCCACCAAGTGATTTGTTACAACAGTGATTGAAAATTAATTCAGCAGAGCAAACAAAAAACAAGACATGTTCAACTACAGTCCATCCCTTGGCTCCTGAGTGTGCATGCATGTGTGCATGCATGTATATGCACACACACACCCTTTCCCTAACTGATAATTCAAAAAATGACTGCACTTACCATAATGCAACAATCCTTCTTTCAATCATAAAAGTACTCCACCTCTTCCCTTGGAAGATGGCTCAGGACTGGATCCAAATAGATCATACTGCAACAAGCCGAAGACCTGGAGGTGCTGTCCACACATCATGGAAGATGAAAATGTTGAGTTTCATGATCTTGCAACCTCTAGGTGCCACGGATTTAACAGTTACCCAGATACCTAACCTAATCAAGGAGGAAAATAAAACAATCAGAATAAAAACTCTTTCAGAAAAGGCAACATACATCCAGTCATCAGTGTTCTGAATAACACATCATGCCCCTCTGGGTAGGGAGGAAGTGAGGTCCTGATCAATGGACAGCTTCGCTGGCTGGGCTCCACCTGCATGGAAGATTTGATTTCTGTTCCCTCTGTTCTCTGTGGCCTTGCCTGAGAGGGGTGCTGGGAAGGGTTATAGCCTGGGGACAACATTCTGAGGGTGGAGGTAACCATCCTAGAGGGGACTAAACAGTAAGAGGCTCCTGAGACAGGTCACCCTCCGCTGATACCATCTCAAACACCGTTTTGATGCCAACTGATTTATTTGCTGAGTCCTGCCATGACAATTGCCCCTGTCTCTATGACTTTAGTCAGTGGCTTCTGGCCCAGCCTCTTCTCTGCCTCCAAGCAGTGGGAACAAAGAACTGAGGTATCCAGGCAGCCCCAACCTTTCCCAGAAGCCTGCTCAGGCCCCAGGCCACCACCACACCCAGATTTATGGCAGATGCAGAGGTGCCGAGAGGCAGGTCAGAACCTTCATCAGCAGCAGGCATAGCAAGAGGGGCTCAGGGTCCAGGATCCCCCTGACCCTCCAGGCTATCACATCCCAGCTTCCAGAATACTACAGTTTGATGGCCCCTCCCTAACTCTGCCATAGGGCAAATAATTCAGCTTTTGCAATTCAAGAGACAATTGCTGAATTTTAAGTGGCCCTGGTCCCTGGCCACAGGCAGAGTGCATCTCTTAAATCTCAGGATACTTTTCCAGCTGACAGCCTTCTGCCCTCAAATCAACAGGTCTGAAACCGAATGTATCAGTCTTATACTGCCTCACTGATGGCCTCAATAAAGAGCCAACACACCCTAAAAACATTGGCTCCTCCACCAAGAGTGCTAGGCCCCAAGACCCAGCGCCCTTGCTTAATAATGAACATAGCATGTCCAATCATAAAATGAAACACACATCCTGGTTCTTTTAGGAAGCCTATCTACACCCCTTATCTAATTAATTATTACTAAGTTTTCCTTGTTATAAAGTCCAAAGAAAGGGGCCCAGTTTGATATACACAATATCTACCTCACCTGTTTTTTAAAAATAGGCAGAGAAAAACACTGGAGGACACCACAGACAGGGAAGTTAGGCAACACCATTTGAACTCAGGTGGTTCTAGGAATAAAGATGCCGCTAAATCAGAAGCATAAGTTTTACAAGTCTTTTTTGAGGAAAGATTGATTGTAAAGGACTTAGAGACCCCTTTTCGGCACTCCTCGCATTAGAGAGAAAGAGGCTGTCATGTACCAATTCCCGGACCTGCTGAGGGATCGGCAGGCAGAGGGATCGGCAGGCAGAGGGATCGGCAGGTGGAGGCCATGAAACACATTCCCAGATTTTGCAGGAATTGGCCTTTCTCTCACCTGGAAGAAAGGGAAGGAGACAGAGAGAGCGAGAGAGAGAAACCGGGGAAGAAGAGCCAGTGTCTGTGGCATCACCGTGACTTTCTGACTTGTTTGGGGGTCTCCAGCTATGGCTGTGGAGGGGCTGCACCGGCACTGCTGGTCCTGGGGGGGCGGGGCATGAGAGCCCTTTCCTGCCAACTTCATCTCCTCAGCCCACTGGCTAAACACCTCCCACTGCAGTTCAGAGTTGGCCGAGGTGGCTTTGGGAAACCTGAGCGCTATTTTGAAGTCTGCAACAGCCTGGCTGCAAGGTGCTCTCAAGACTGGGACTCAGTGTTTCTGCCTCTGGTGCGAGCCAAGCTACTCATGCTGTTTGACAAAGTCCAAGTATGAGGGACAATCCTGAAAAATCAGGAGACTCCACAGCTGGCTCCTGCTACTTCCTTTCATTTTATTTGCGGCAATCTTTATAATCAATTCTGGGGTTTCATGATAAAATGATTTATAAATTTAGTTATGCCTATGCAAGCAATCATAATGAAACTGATTCCAAAAAGGGCCACGAAGGGCCAAGAAGTAAAAAACCCAATGTCCTCCGATCTGTAAGGGAGCTGTTGGATCCAGGCCCAGTAAAAATTCCTATTGAGTTTCCTCAGGCACCTCTGAAACATTAGGATTCTAGGAAAGAGAAATCTCATGACATTCCACAGCACAGGAACCTCCCTATGTTGTATACAAAATAGGAGGCCACCTTTGGTATGCCCCTCGAGGCAAGCCCCTGGTGTAGGATAACTTCCTTGCCCCTACCCCTCCCATTCCCTATACTGGAGTTGATAATGAGGACATAAACAAATGGTATAAGATTAAAGGAAAAAAGGGTGCAGGCATCATCTGACAGCCTCTGGGAAAGGAGTGATCCTCCGTGGTGTCTATGGAGCAAGGACAGGAGACATATAGAAATGGAATAAGTACTTTGATAAGATAGGGTGCACCCATTGTAAGCTGCCTTTGGAGAAAGAATAAACTTTAGATAACGTTTAAGCAGGAGTAAAAGAATGAAAAACAAGAAAACACTAATGAATAAAGAGAGTCCCTCCAAGGCTATCGGGAGGGAGATGCTTGCAACCTGATCCTGTGTCTGTGTCTCCCCACTCGCCTTTGCTGTCCTTTCCTTCAAGGACCCTTCCCCCGCTGGAGCTGGACTCGGGCATGCCTCCAGTACTCTAATCAACTTGATAAAAAGCAAAGTAGGAGTCTGATGCTGCTATGAAAATACTGAGATGCCTATTATGCTTTCTGAAGACTCTAGAGTCACTAATGTATTTTATTACTTTTTAAAAGTGTCCTTTATTATTTTCCATTTTATGGTCAGTTAAAGAAAATAAAAGCACTTCTTGTTCTCATCCCTATGCCAAAGTGAGTAGTTGAAGGTCCTAAAACAGGGGCCCTGGGATGACCTAAACATCAAGGAAGCTCAGCCCTGGGAGCTTCCCGGGAGAACATCTCACCTGTCACCCCTGAGCGCAGGAAGCCGGGAGGCATTTCCATTACTTGCATAATACCTGGCCCACAAAAACATCGGAAGCATCTCACACAGACAGACACACACACACACACACACACACACACACACACACGCACACACGCAGCCAATAGGATGAAGTATAAAGGCTTCAGGGCACAGACATACTCACCCACAGAGGCCTTGGCTTCAGGGGTCTAATGTCAGCCAGTGGCCACCGATGATCTGGAATAGACCATTCGGGCAGGCTCCTCTGGTCGCAGCATGGGGTCCCGGCGGCCCGGCGGGCGGGTCCCTCTGTCTGCATGGACCGCAGGTTGCAAGGGGCTCTTCGGTCCCCGAGTTTGCGCCCCTGCAACGTGTCTCTCCTTGGAGACCTCCCTTTCCAGAGAGCGCGTTCCCGGGCGCTGACGCCGCGCGTCGAGGGAGTCCGTTTGGGGTCCGGCTTTATTTCGCAAAGGACCCGCGGAGGGGAAGCGCGGCTCGTGGGGACGAGGACTTCTCCCGACTCCTCCCGGGGGCTCGTTCGCGGACACGAGCGCTTTCCACTTGGGCTGTGTCGCGCTGACTCGCCACCTGCGTGTATCGCACACACCTGCAGATGAGGAAACGGGCGTTTGTCTGCACACAGAACCCCCGGAGGAAAATTGGCTAATCGTGCGCCGCGGGCCTCGTGCTGTGAGGCGGACGCCCCTCGCCCCCACCCCCGCCCCTAGCGCTCGGGTTCTGGAGAAACCGGTCGGGACCGACCTGTCCGGGTGTGGCGAGCCGAACCGGCAGGCAGCCCCCCGGGCGGGGGCGCCCCTTCCCAGGCACTGGGCGGCTACGCCCTGGGCCCGCGCCCCTTTGTGCGGCCGCGGACGGGCACCATGCTGTCCACCGCGGGCAGGTATGCGGTGAAGAAGAGGAAAAAGCCGGTGCGAAGGAGGTACTGGGGTGCAGGGGCGCGGGCTGCGCGGGGCCGCGGGTGTGGGGTGGGAGTCCCGTGTCCGCGGCACCCAAGCCCTTCCCGCCGCCGGAGCTCCGCGGAATCCAACGCCGAGGGTACCGGCCTGGGGAGGATGGAATGCAATGCCAAGATTCCCCGGTCCCACCCCGGAAATCTCTCTGGGGGCCTTGCTCAGGCCTGGGGGAGCGGGATGCTAATGGCAATGGCTGTCTGAGAAGGGCGCGCGGGGGTCTCCCGGGTCCACAGTCCCGGGATCAGGGAGCACACGCGGGCCGGGGTAGGGGTCTCGAGTCACAGAGGGGTGCTGGAAGGGAAAGACCTTGCGTGGTCCCTCACCCCCATTTACAGACGGGATGCCGAGGCCCCGCGGGGTTAAGGACCCGCAGGCCGCCCCTGACCCTTCTGATCCCGGGCAGGGCCCCTTCCACGTTCCTAAGACCTGGCGCAAGAGATCTGTGTGTCCCCTCGGGCTCAGCCGACGTTCCTGAGGACAACAAATCAGAAGTCCTGTAGAGAGGACGCTCCTTGGGCAGAGTCCTTGGGCCAGATATCTAAGGGTCTTTGCGTGGCCGGGAGCGGCTGGGGAGGGGCCCGGGGGCTGCAGGACACCTGGCAGCAAGGGCGGCGGAGACGCTCCCATCCCCCCACGCCCCACCCCCCCCGCAGACCCAGGTTGGCGTCAACCGGTCTTCAGAGCGCTTCCCCAGGGACGCGGAGACCCGGGAGCCTGGCGGCACAACCCCCAGGGGCGCAGGGTTCCCGGCGCATGGGGGCGGGTTTGTGAGAAATTTCCAAAACCTCTCGAAAAATCAATTATAATTCCATGTCATTTAAAAATACATAAAATACCATGATGGAAGCCATCATGAATGCGCAAAAGGGCAAATAGCCCATGATACCATTTATATGAAATGTCCAGAATAGGTAACCCAGAAAGTAGGTCCGTAGTGGCAAGGGAGAGAGAGAGGGGGGGAGTGACTGCTAATGGGTTAGGGGTTTCCCTTGGGGTGATGAAAAAGTTCTGGAACCAGATAGTGATGATGCTTATACAACATCCTGAGTGTACTTAATGCCACTGAATGGTACACTTTAAAAATGGTTAAAATGGTAAAATTTATTGTGTGTGTATTTTACCACAATAATACATAAAAACCATGACACTTCTCAGTAGGGATACATAGGTATCCCAGAACTAAGCTCATCAGAAGTTATTTTTACAGGGCAGTGAAACCAGTCATCATTGGTTAATTGAAAAAGATGTTTAAAATGGGGTGGGGGTCTCTAAGAGTCTTACATATACTATACATTTTATTTTAAGTGAGAACACCAACATATACCAATTTGCCAGTCTTGTTCTGCTGATTCAAATCCAAGTGTCGGTGGCATCACTCTGCTCTACAAACCTTAAGGCTCTGTTTCAAAGCAGTTTATGAAGATTTGACAAATGAATCCACCCAAAGTCCTTTGAAGTTAGTTACATCCTGCAGCGCCCTAATTTTTACAAATGTAAAATGAAATTGTCCACATTTCTACATAGTACAGTGACGGGGACACAGAGACTGACATCGTTAGCAAACTACACAAAGCTGGCACAAGGTTCTACACCATGGCATCTATGTGTTTTCACTGATCCTCAGGCAACCTAGGAGGTAGAGATTTCTGTTACCATCCCCTCTTAGGGCTGAGACACCCAGGCTGGGTGGGTGGTGAGGCGGCTACCCACCTTACCTGCCGCCTCACTTAGACCGGGCCCCTCCCTGTGGCTTGTTGAAAGAGGCTGGGATCCTGCTAGAGAAGACCAGGGCAGACCTTGTGGGACAGGGTCACCTTGTGAGCAGGCTCCAAGAAGCCTTGGGAGGGGGGTGCTGAGTTATTGAGCCCCCTCCTCACTCACCTGGCTGGCTGGTCCCCCCCAGTTTGGGCCATTACGAATAAAGTGCTATAAATAGTCCTTTGCAGACATGTTTTCATTTCATTCCAGTAAGTACCTAGGAATGGAATTGCTAGGTCATGTTTAACATTTTAAGAAACTGAAAGTTTTCCAGTGACTGAGGGTTCCAGTTACTCCAAATCCCCTCCAACACTTGTTGTCACTCTTGAATTTTAACCATTTTAATATATGTGTACAAGTAATTTATTTTAATTTGCATTTTCTGATGATTTATGGTTCCTGTGATCTCATATGCTTTTTGGCCATTATTATATTTTCTTTAGTGAAGTATCTATTCAAATTATTTACCCATTCTAATTGGTTAGTAAAAGTCCTTCATGTGTTCTGGATACAATTCCATTTTCAGCTACATGTACTGCAGATATTTTTTCCCATTCTGTGACTTGCCTTTTCGGTTTCTTAATTTTGTTGAAGTCCAGTTTATCAATCTTTTTTGTTATGGCTAGTGCTTCTGTGACCCATCTAAGAAGTCTTGGCATACTGCAGGATCATAAAGATTTTCCCCTTTTAATGCCTCTGTAGGGTCTATATAACTATCTCCCTTCTTTCCTTGCTGTTGGTAATTTGCATTTTCTTTTTGAGGGGAATGGATTACTCTGGCTAGATGACTATCAATTTCATTGATATTTTCAGTTTTGGGTTTCATTTATTTCCTCCATTTTCTGTTTCATTGTTCTGCTTTCACTTGATTATTTCCCTCCTTCTACATGCTTTGGGCTTAGCTTACTCCTGTGTTTCTATCTTCTTAAGGAGGAAACTCAGATCACTTACTGTAAAATTTTCTCCTTTACTTACATAAGGTTATAATCTTCCCTCTACACAATCCTTTCTGTACCCCACAAATTTTGGCATTTTGTCCTTCATTACCATTTAGATATTTTATTTCCCTTGTGATTTCTTCTTTGGTCCATGAATTATTTTAAAATGTGTTAATTTTCACATATTTGAGGATTTTTCAGATATCTTTTTTTTTTGTTGTTACTGATTCCTAAATATCATTGTGGTCTGAGAATGTACTCTGTATGATTTCAATCTATTTAAATGTATTGAGTTATTTTATGGCCCAGCATATGGTCTCCCTTGGTGAATTTCTACATCTGCATGAAAAGAATCGTTATTCTGCAATTGTTGGGTATAGTGTTTTATAAATGTCAATCATTTATAAAACCCAAGTTAGAGGATAGGGTTCATGTCTTGTACATACTTAAAAATTTTCTAACAATCTGTCCTATTAGTTACTGAGAGAACAGTGCAGAGGTCCCCAACTCTAGTTCTGGATTTGTCTATTTCTCCTTGCAATTATGTCAGTTCTTGCTTCAACATATTTTGAAACTCTGTTATTAAATGCATATGATAGTTAATATTTTTTAACATCTTTGATATTATGAAAATATCTCTCTATATCTTTGAGTCTTCTCTGTCTGATAATATAACCACTCAGCCCCTCCAGCTTTCTTATGTCTAATGTGTACATAGTGTGTCTTTTTCAACCCTTTTACTTTAAACTATCTGTGTCTTTACCTTTAAATTGTGTTTCTTCCAGACACCATATATTCAGGTTTTGTTTTTTGGGCCAGTCTGATAGGCTCTGCTTGTTTACGTTTTTGTAATTATCAGTATGGTTGAGTTTAAGTCTGCCATCTTGCTGTTTTCTTTTTGTTCCATCTGTTGTTATTTTTCCTCTTTTCCTTCCTTCCATTGGATTTAATTCTTTTTTAGTATTTCATGTATCTCCTTTTGTGGCTTATTAGCTATACTTGTTTTATTTTTTCAGTGGTTGCCATAAGGCTTACAATGCACATCTTAACTTATTACTATCTACTTTCAAATATTAAACTATTTCATGGAAAACTTAACCACCTCACAACAATATAATTCACCTGCCCTTCCCATCCTTTGTGCTGTTGTTTTCACAAATTTTACTTCTATCTATGTTGCGAACCCCATGAGGTAACACTGCTATTTTTATTTATGCAATTATCATTTAAATAAATTAAAATCATTAAGTTTTTAGTGTCTATTGTTCATTCATTCATGGAGATCCATATTTCTATCTAGTATCATTTTTCTTCCGCTCGAAGAAACTTCTTTAATATTTTTGTAGCTCAGATCTTCGGGAGCCACATTCTTTGAGTTTTCGTTTGTTTGAAAATGTCTTTACTTTGCCCTCATTTTTATGTTTGTGTGTATGTGTTAATTTTTTTTTAATGTATTATTTGTTTCAGGGGTACAGGTCTATGATTCAACAGTCTTACATAATTCACAGCGCTCACCATAGCACATACCCTCCCCAATGTCCCATCACGCAGCCACCCCATCCCTCCCACCACCCTCCACTGCACCAACCCTCAGTTTCTTTCCTGAGACTAAGAGTCTCTCATGGTTTGTCTCCTGCCGGAGTCCAGCTCCAGCGGGGGAAGGGTCCTTGAAGGAAAGGACTGCCTCGGGGAGTGAGGAGACATGGACACAGGATCAGGTTGCAAGCATCTCCCTCCCCGTAGCCTCGGAGGGACCTTCTTTATTCATTAGGGTGTTTCCTTGTTTTTCCATTCTTCCATGTGATCTTTTTTACATTTTATCGCAATCATTTCGGATTTAGAAAACAGTGTGACCTATGAAGGTTATCTACTTTCTCCAAAGGCAGCTTACAATGGGTGCACCCTATCTTATCAAAGTACTTATTCCATTTCTATATGTCTCCTGTCCTTGCTCCATAGACACCACGGAGGATCACTCCTTTCCCAGAGGCTGTCAGATGATGCCTGCACCCTTTTTTCCTTTAATCTTATACCATTTGTTTATGTCCTCATTATCAACTCCAGTATAGGGAATGGGAGGGGTAGGGGCAAGGAAGTTATCCTACACCAGGGGCTTGCCTCGAGGGGCATACCAAAGGTGGCCTCCTATTTTGTATACAACATAGGGAGGTTCCTGTGCTGTGGAAAGTCATGAGATTTCTCTTTGCTAGAATCCTAATGTTTCAGAGGTGCCTGAGGAATCTCATCAATAGGAATTTTTACTGGGCCTGGATCCAACAGCTCCCTTACAGATCGGAGGACATTGGGTTTTTTACTTCTTGGCCCTTCGTGGGCCTTTTTGGAATCAGTTTCATTATGATTGCTTGCATAGGCATAACTAAATTTATAAATCATTTTATCATGAAACCCCAGAATTGATTATAAAGATTGCCGCAAATAAAACGAAAGGAAGTAGCAAAAGCCAGCTGTGGAGTCTCCTGATTTTTCAGGATTGTCCCTCATACTTGGACTTTGTCAAACAGCATGAGTAGCTTGGCTCGCGCCAGTTTCCCTCTCTGGTTTCATCTTTTTCACTTTTCCCTCCCTTCCCCTATGATCCTCCGTCTTGTTTCTCAAATTCCATGTATCAGTGAGATTATATGATAATTATATTTCTCTGATTGACCTATTTTGCTTAGCATAATAGCCTCTAGTTCCATCCACGTCATTGCAAATGGCAAGATTTCATTTTTTGATGGCTGCATAATATTCCATTGTGTATATATACCACATCTTCTTTATCCATTCATCTTTTGATGGACACCTAGGCTCTTTATATAGTTTGGCTATTGTGGACATTGCTGCTATAAACATTGGGGTGCATGTGCCCCTTCGGATCACTACATTTGTATCTTTGGGTAAATACCCAGTAGTGCAATTGCTGGGTTGTAGGGTAGCTCTATTTTCAATTTTTTGAGGAATCTTCATACTGTTTTCCAGAGTGGCTGCACCAGCTTGCATTCCCACCAACAGTGTAGGAGGGTTCCCTTTTCTCCACAGCCTCTCCAACATCTGTCATTTCGTGCCTTGTTAATTTTAGCCATTCCGACTGGTGTGAGATGGTATCTCATTGAGCTTTTGATTTGGATTTCCCTGATGCCGAAATCTGATGTGTCATTTGCAAATATCTTTTCCCATTCTGTCAGTTGTCTTTTGATTTTGTTGACTGTTTCCTTTGCTGGGCAAAAGCTTGTTATCTTGATGAAGTCCCCATAGTTCATTTTTGCCCCTGCTTCCCTTGCCTTCGGTGATGTTTCTAGGAAGAAGTTGCTGCAGCTGAGGTCGAAGAGGTTGCTGCCTGTGTTCTCCTCAAGGATTTTGATGGATTCCTGTCTCACATTGAGGTCTTTCATCCATTTTGAGTCTATTTTTGAGTGTGATGTAAGAAAATGGTCCAGTTTCATTCTTCTGCATGTGGCTGTCCAATTTTCCCAACACCGTTTGTTGAAGAGACTTTTTTCCACTGGACATTCTTTCCTGCTTTGTCAAAGATTGACCATAGAGTTGAGGGTCCATTTCTGGGCTCTCGATTCTGTTCCATTGATCTGTGTCTGTTTTTGTGCCAGTACCATACTGTTTTGATGATTACAGCTTTGTAATAGAGCTGGAAGTCCGGAATTGTGATGCCGCCAGCTTTGCTTTTCTTTTTCAACATTCCCCTAGAGATTCGGTTTATCAATCTTTTTATTCTTTCAAAGAACCAGCTCCTGGTTTCGTTGATCTGTTCTACTCTTCTTTTGGTTTCTATTTCATTGATTTCTGCTTTGCTCTTGATTATTTCTCTTCTCTTGCTGGGGTTAGGCTTTATTTGCTGTTCTTTCTCCAGCTCCTTTAGGTGTAGGGTTATGTTCTGTATTTGAGACCTCTCTCGTTTCTTGAGAAAGGCTTGTATCACTATATACTTCCCTCTTAGCTGCATCCCAAAGAGTTTGAACTGTAGTGTTTTCATTTTCATTTGTTTCCATGAATTTTTTAATTCTTCTTTAATTTCCTGGTTGACCCATTCATTCTTTAGTAGGATGCTCTTTAGCCTCCATGTATTTGAGTTCTGACTTTCTTCTTGTGATTGAGTTCTAGTTTCAAAGCATTGTGGTCTGAAAATACGCAGGGAATGATCCCAATCTTTTGGTACCAGTTGAGACCTGATTTGTGACCCAGGATGTGATCTATTCTGGAGAATGGTCCATGGGCACTAGAGAAGAATGTGTATTCTGTTGCTTTGGGATAGAATGTTCTGAATATATCTGTGAAGTCCATTTGGTGCAGTGTGTCATTTAAAGCCTTTATTTCCCTGTTGATCTGTCCATTTCAGTGAGGGGGGTGTTAAAGTCCCCTACTATTATTGTATTTTTGTCGATGTGTTTCTTTGATTTTGTTATTAATTGGCTTATGTAATTGGCTGCTCCCATGTTGGCATAGAATTTAAAATTGTTAGATCTTCTTATTGGATAGACCCTTTAAGTATGATGTAGTGTCCTTCCTCATCTCTTATTATAGTCTTTGGTTTAAAATCTCATTTGTCTGATATAAGGATTCCCAACCCAGCTTTCTTTTGGTGTCCATTACCATGGTAAATTGTTTTCCACCCTCTCACTTTAAACCTGGAGATGTCTTTGGGTGTAAAATGAGTCTCTTGCAGACAGCATATCGATGGGTCTTGTTTTTTTTATCCCATCTGATAGCCTGTGTCTTTTGATTGGGGCATTTAGCCCATTTACATCAGGATAACTATTGAAAGATATGAATTTAGTGCCACTGTATTGCCTGTGAGGTGACTGTTACTGTATATTGTCTCTGTTCCTTTCTGGTCTATGCTGCTTTTAGGCTCTCTCTTTGCTTAGAGGACCCCTTTCAATATTTCTTGTAGGGCTGGTTTGGTGTTCACAAATTCTTTTAGTTTTTTTTTTTGTCCTGGAAGTTTTTTTATCTCTCCTTCTGTTTTCAATGACAGCCTAGCTGGATATAGTAGTCTTGGCTGCATATTTGCTCATTTAGTGCTCTGAATATATCATGCCAGTCCTTTCTGGCCTGCCAGGTCTCTGTGGATAGGTCTGCGGCCAATCTAACGTTTCTACCATTGTAGGTTACAGACCTCTTGTCCTGAGCTGCTTCCGGGATTTTCTCTTTGTCTCTGAGACTTGTGAGTTTTACTATTAGATGTTGGGGTGTTGACCTATTTTTATTGATTTTGAGAGGGGTTCTCTGTGCCTCCTGGATTTTGATGCCTGTTTCCTTCCCCACATTAGGGAAGTTCTCTGTTATAATTTGCTCCAATATACCTTCTGCCCTTCTTTCTTCTTCCACTTGGATCCCAATTATTCTAATGTTGTTTCACTTTATGGTATCACTTATCTCTCGAATTCTCTCCTCGTGATCCAGTAGCTGTTTATCTTTTTCTCAGCTTCTTTATTCTCCATCATTTGTTCTTCTATATCACTAATTCACTCTTCTGCCTCATTCATCCTAGCAGTTAGAGCCTCCATTTTTTATTGCACCTCATTAATAGCCTTTTTGATTTCGACTTGGTTAGATTTTAGTTCTTTTATTTCTCCAGAAAGGGATTCTCTAGTATCTTCTATGCTTTTTTCAAGCCCAGCTACTATCTTTATAATCATAATTCTGAACTCTAGTTCCGACATCTTACTAATGTCTGTATTGATTAGGTCCCTGGAAGTCAGTACTGCCTCTTGTTCTTTTTTTTGAGGTGAGTTTTTCTGTCTTGTCATTTTGTCCAGAGGAGAATAGAAGAATGAGAGAAAAAAATGCTAAAAAAATTCTAAAAGGGTAACAATGATCCCAGAAAAATATACACTGAACAAATCAGAAGACACCCAAAACCAGGGGGGAAGGAAGGGGGGGGGGGGAAGAGTATGGTCAGGCTGGTGAAAATAACAGAGCCACACACTAGATTTTGTGTGTATTTTGGTCTGTTAGAAGAAATTGCCTCCCAAAATTTTAAAGAAAGAAAAAATATATATATGTATATATACAAAAATAAGGGTAAATATGATCAAGGGATGGAATATGACTGTAAAGATGAAAATTTTAAAAAGATTTTAAAAAAGGAATTGATGGGGTGCCTGGGTGGCTCAGGCATTAAGCATCTGCCTTCGGCTCAGTCATGATCCCGGGGTCCTGGCATCAAGCCCCGCATCGGGCTCCCTGCTCTACAGGAAGCCTGCTTCTCCCTCTCCTACTCCCCCTGCTTGTGTTCCCTCTCTCGCTGTGTCTCTGTCAAATAAATAAATAAAATCTTAAAAAAATAAATAAATAAATAAGGAATTGATAAGAAGTTGGTTGAAAAGAGAATGTGATCAGGCGGGAGACTAGGACAATATCATACACTAGATTTAGGGTATATTTTGGTCTCTTAGAAGAAACTGTATCCCAAAATTTTAAAGAAAGAAAAACTTACATATATATACAAAAAATAAGGTTAACTACAATGAAGAGATAGAATATGACTGTAAAAATGAAAAATTAAAAAAGATTTTTAAAAAGAAATTGATAAGATTTAGGTTAAAAAAAAGAAAAATTCAACTAAAAATAGAAAAAAAATAAAATTTAAAAAATTAACTTTGAAAGACTAAAGCATCATGGTAAAAAAAAGCCATGAATTCTATGTGCTGTATTCCCCTAGCGCTGGGGTTTTGCCATTCTCATTAATCAGTACACTGGGTCTTGACTGGATGTTCTTGCTGATCTGGGGGAGGGGCCTGTTGCCGTGGTTCCCAAATGTCTTTGCTGGAGGCGGAATTGCCCCGCACTTGCCAGTCCGGGCTAAGTAATCTGCTTGGGTTTGCTCAGTAGCTTCTGTTCCCTGAAAGCTTTCCGTACACTTTTGGAGGATGAGAGTGAAAATGGAGGTCTCCCAATCGCTGGTCCTGAAGGAGCTGAGAACTCGGGCCCCACTCCTCAGTGAGCGCTCAGAGAAAAGCAGTCAATACTCCCGTCTCCCTGGCCTCAGGCCGCACTCCGTGCTCACCGAGCCTGTGACTGAGCATTTCTATCTCTGACACATGACCCCGTTTGGAGTCTTCAATCCTAGCAGATTCTTGGAGTGCGCTCCCGCGCCGCTCCTCCCGGGGGAGGAAGGGGAGTCTCGCCGCATCTGCCACTTGTTGGGTCCCTGGTAGAAGAGCAGTGGTCCGACTGTGCCACAGATCACGGTTTATGGCAACCCCGAGCTGAGAGCCCACTCCTCGGCTCTGTCTTTGCAGCTGGCTTCCCCACTATACCTGGGAGCTCTGCCGCATTCAGGCACACCTGGTCTTTCTGTGACCCCGAGGGTCCTGAGACCACACTGTCCCAGTGAGGGATCCACCCCCTGCTTAGCCAGTGGAGCAGACTTCTAAAGAAGTTCCAATTTTGGGGGCACCTGGGTGGCTCAGTTGGTTAAGCGACTGCCTTCGGCTCAGGTCATGATCCTGGAGTTTCAGGATCGAGTCCCACATCGGGCTCCCTGCTCAGCAGGGAGTCTGCTTCTCCCTCTGACCCTCCCCCCTCTCATGTGCTCGCTCTCTCTCTTTCTCTCTCTCAAATAAATAAATAAAATCTTTAAAAGAAAAAAGTCCAATTTTGTGCTCCCCCGCTCTATCACTTGCTGGTAGTGGCTGACGGAGGCTCCCTCCGCCCCCGTCTGTCTTCCCGTATATCGCCTCAGATTCACTTCTCTGCAAGTTCCACCTTCCAGAAAGTGGTCGCTTTTCTGTTCAGAGAGTTGCTGCTATTCCTTTCCTTGATCTCCTGTTGAGTTTGTAGGTGTTCTGAATGGTTTCATAACCAGCGAGCTGAATTCCTAGGACCAGAGGAAATTTAGGTCTCCTATTCTTCCACCATCTTGCTCCGCCTCCTTTGCCCTCATGTTTGAAGAATCTCTTCTCCAGATATGGAATTCTGGATTAACAGCTTCTTTCTTTTGATACCTTAAAGATGTCGTGCCATTGTGCTTTGGCTTGCATTTTTTCTGATGAGAAGTTGGCATTCATTCTTTTTATTCACCTGTATGAAATGGGTCTTTTCTCTGGCTGTCTCCATCTTTGGTTTTTAGCAATGTAATTATGATGTACCTTGGTCTGGGGTGTGTGTGGGTGTGCGTGTGCAGAGAAAGAAGGAGAGCATATATACAGAAGTATGTTAATGTATGTTTGTGTGTGTGGGGGGGGGTTCAATTCTTAATGAACTATAATTTCCTAAATGGAATTTCAGCCTTTTTGGTGTTAATTGTGGTATGGAGATTTCTTAATTTAAAAAGTACGTATGGATGCAAATATGTCAGGCTACCAGAGAGTGGGAGGGGATGGCCAGCCTCCAGGCCCTGGTGCTTTCAGGACCACCAGATCTAACATGTGCACAGTATGAAGTGGCCTCATCTCTACCCAGGGCCCACTGGCCAGGAGGGTAATGAGGGCAGAACCCCAGTGCGGCTTCATGGTTGGGCAGAACGTGAAACTGTACAACAAGCGTTTCTGTCTCCAAACACCAGGAATTGAGGCCGAATAGTGTCTGGCACGGCATTGGGGACCCACGGGAGTTACAAGTGAAGTGAAAGTGAAGAGGAAGGTAGAGAATAATTGCTTCTCTCTCTCCGTCAAGTCCTAAACCACAGCCTCCAGAGGGAGCCAAGTCCAGCCCTTCTAAACGGCACCGGGACCGCCTGAATCAAGAGCTGAGCAAACTGACCAACTTGCTGCCCTTCCCCGAGGATGTGCGGGCCCGCCTTGACAAACTCTCCATCCTCAGGCTGAGTGTGGGCTATCTAAAGGTGAAGAGCTACTTCGCAGGTAAGTGGCAGCTATGGTTCCAAAACAAGCTATGAGAGGCGGCTGTGCATACATGCACTTGGAGTTTACCTGCTGTCCAGGCAAAAGCTGCATTACAGTATGTGGGTCTTGGGCAGAGGAAGAAGGCACTATGCTCAGTACAGGTGCAGGAGGGGAACCAGAACACGGGTGCATCAGTTCATACCCAACGTGATGTACAAACCCTGGGCCCTGCACCATCTCTCAGGCTCTCCATGGAAGGAGATGGGCACGGGTCCCAGCCTGGCTATGTTTCACATGAGGCTCATAGATTAGCATGTGCAGAAGTCCCTAGCTGATGACCTGACTTCTTTCCTTCCATTGCTTTGTCATTTCTTGTGATAAACCAAGTGTCCCTCCACCTTGCAGAGCTTTGGCTCAGAACAAAGCACTCATTTTTCTAAAACTAAGACATGAACTGGGATATTTCTTATCATCTTCTGGAGCCCTTATTCTTCTAAACTTCTTTACCATGTGATAGGCACAGTCTGCTCTTCTGTGTCCTTCCTGCTAATGATTCACTGTGTCATTGCTGAAAGATGGTTCTAACCCATTCCTGCAAGTGGAACTTGTACTCAGTAACTTGGGCGATGCACCTGAGCACAGGTGAGCTTTTGGCCTCCTGTTTCCCCTGGAGGAGGAGGCCGTATCCCCCATAACTGATAAGCTGCAGTGCAGTGAGACGGACAGAGGAACGCTTTGGGCCTGAACAACATGTTACAAATTGTCATAGCAGCTCAGAAAAGAAACTCAAAAATCGGATGGGTCCAGTCAACCTTGAAAATACCCTGGGAATTAGGAAATTGCCCAAAACGCAGTGATAACTGCAAAGAAGCCATAGCTTTGTAGTCAGGTACAACAGTGCTGTGGCCTGTCCACACGGTGGTCAAGCACATCTGAGGTGGTGGCCAGGAGCTGGGTCAGAGGGTTGGGGAGGACTGTTGAACATGTACAACATTTTCTTTTGGGGGTATTGACAGTATTTTGGACCCAGAGAGAGGTGGCAGTCATACCACATTGTGAATGTGCTCAATGCCACTGAACTGCTCAGTTTAAAATGGTTCATTTTAGGCTACATGAATCCCATGGGGGCTGGAATCCTTCGGAGGAAGGAGGCAGGGGCCCTTTGCAGCCCTCTCAGCACTCGAAGGCCCTGAATGGCTCCTTTGCTTGCTTCTGCCATCTGCCTCCAGGTGGCCTGCCCAGGGCTGGGCCAGGGCCTTTTCTCCTCCAGAGAAAAAACCGCTGGCCTGGTTCGGGCCAATGAGCACGGGGGCTTGTCCTCACCCACTCAGCTGTGCTGCAGGCCACTGACGGTGGTGGAGACCTCAGACCCTCTGCCCGAGGTCTGATTTCTCCCCAGCGTGGCCCAAAGGAAAGAGGCACACGTGTGCCTTCGTGCGTTGTGACCTGCTTTCACATGGAAACACTTGACCCTCAGCCGCCCAAGCTCCGAGCTGTGGGTTTCTGTCCTGTCGCTCCCGTTACTTCCGTACACTCCTCCTCTGGGTCTCTGCTCCGAACGGATGAATGACTTCCAACGCTGTTTCTTGTATAGACAGGAGTAGGGAGAGTCTGGGTGACGGACACAGCCACCTCAAGAGCCAGCCTGGGGAAAACGGTCCCCACTCCTGCTGGACCCTCAAGAAGGCAGAAGGCTGGGCCACAGCACCCACCCCGAAGGCTTTGTTCAAGACGCGCTGCTGTGTCCATAGGATCGTAGCCTCCCCAAACCACGGAATCCAAGGGCCCAGCTTCCTCCTGACATGGCCTGGGACGGGGGCTGGGGCCTTCCTTCCCCACTGTGGATGGACTTTAAAGCCTGCTTCTTAAGGCTCGGTCGGGTCTTCCTCCCCTGCCCCCAACTCTGGAGCTCTCGTGGCCCTGCCCTCCCATTTTGTCCCCTGCCCCGCTCTCCTCCCCCTCTGAGCTAACCCTTGGCCCCTTCATGACACCTTCGGCAGCTCCGGCCATCTAGCTTCGAAGTGTGTGACTCTGTGACCCTCTTTATTTTCCTTCCAAGGTGCCTGAAAGAGCAGGTGCCAGTTTGTCTTTATCATTTAGTGTCCAGTCAATGGAGGAGGGAGACCAAAGCCTGAGGACTTGGCACCTATTTAACCCCCATCTGCCTTTCAGAGGCTGCACCAGGCAAGGCAGGGAGTCCAACAGGCAGACAACAAGGCAAAGGGCTGCATGGGTGGGCGCAACCGCTTGTCCCAAGGCCAGCAGCTGATGGCTACCCTGGGTTACATTCTGTCCTCTGTGTTGGTCGGGGGTCAGGTGGGCTCCATGCAGGCACATTGGGTGGCAGGCGCCCAGTGTGGTGTGAAACACAGTCAGGCAGCTGCCTCTACTCCTAGGAGCCCACAGCACCCGCCCCAGGTGAACTGAGGGGGAGACAGTTGCCTGCACACATCCCCAGGGGAGAGGGCAGCTGAAGACCAGCTTCCACCCTTTCTCCAGAAATCTCCATGTTCTAAACAAGGACATATTTTTTTAAATGACTGGCTAAAGTTAAAATTAAAGATTTAAGTAGAAATCCACACTTTTTTTTGGAAAATGTTTCTTAACCTCAACTAGAGGTTAAGAACCAACAAGACCCATAATGGTTTTTTTAAGCTCAAGGCAATGAGATGAACGTGTCCAGTCTGTCCCTGTAACTCTTACCACCTGTCTTAGTCAGGGACAAGTCTGCAGCCCCTTTATGGAGTGACTGCCTGTCCAAACCCAGTAGGGACATGTCCCAGAGAGTTCACCTGCCCCAACCCTGAGGGTGCTTGCTCTTCCAGAGAATGTTCACCAGGCAGAAGGCCGGGTGGCCACCAAGGCCTGGACCTCAGTGTTCTGCAGTTAGAAAAGCACTAGTCTCACCAGGGAGCTGCAGTGATGCCAAGAGAGGCTCTGTAGAGACCAGGGGGCTGCAGAGGAGCCATCTGCTCTGATGGGGTGGGGGTGAGATTTTCCTCCACCCACTAACCACACCCCCCCATTACACTGCCCATTATCACTCCTCCTACCACCACCTTCCCCAAAGTATCTGGGAGCTGGACATGCAAACAGAGGCTCCTGGGAAAAGGGTGTGTGTGAACAAAGCCTCCTGCATGTTCCTGTTGCACCCCCGTCCCAGCGCAAGGGGAGCTCTACCACCTGGACCTTTGCCTCTTCTGAGATACTGTTAAGAAATCACTGGGCCAAAAGAGGTATAGTTGACCTCAAAGTCTAAAGTTGGTCCAAATGGGCTTTGGATCAATATGCTTAACTCTGAGCACATCCTTCAGCACATTCTGATTTTGTTTCTTCTGACCATGTGCTTTCAGTCCCAACCCTTCTTGGCTACCTTCATGCCATTTCCCTATGCATCCACTGGAAGGTTGGTAAACGGCGTAGATATGTCCAACTGCTTCTGGGGAGCATTTCTCTGCCCCCGCCCACTTCCACAGTCAACAGGACAGGTGCCATGTTTCAAAAGTTTCATAACTAAACTGTTAGCCCATATTCATCCACTGTATGCTCCTCAAATCTGGCTACCCTGCTTCCCTTTCCTTTCTTTCTTTCTCTGTGACTCAACATTATATAATTTTCATATTATGTAATTTATTCTCCATAAGAAAGAACTGCTGTCTATTGAGCATCCTCTGTGAGCCAGGCTTTTTGCCCAGGTATCTCATCTGAGTCTGTGAGGCATTGTCATTTATCCCCCATGCAGATAGCAAAGTGAGGCTCAGAGAAGTGAAGGGTTCCAAAGGTGGCATGGCAGTAGGAGAGAGCCAGGGATGAACCTGCTCCCACAGCACTGGGCAGAGCCTCTTTTGCCGTGTGAAATGAGGTAGTTTGAAGCCACAAACTTGAGCTAGAGGAGACTGGGTGGCCCATCACTTGGGTCTTAGGCTGGGGCCCACTGCAGAGTAAGCAGATGAGAGATTCTGCTGGAGACATGGGGGAGAAGCACATGGCCACATGTCCCAAAGAGACCACTGGCTGAATGAGAACCCACTGCTCACACTCCTCTGGGAACTCGGGGGATGTCCTGGCTGGGGCTGCTCTACCTGGTGGACAAGCACGTTCGCCCTCAACGTGCAGGGAGGTGCAAACCTGAGAAGATGTGGAGCGTATCTGTGGGTGGTGCAGAACTAGAGGTGTGTGGGCATTCTGGATCCCTGCTAGCCTGGGCCTGGCCCAAATGCCTTGCTCTGCAGAGAAGAATGTCTTGTTTGTAGGATAACTCAGTGTGGGGCTGCTCTTGGGTTGAATTCCTTCCTCACACCAGCCCCTTTCCCATACCTTTATCCTCCACAGACAACCAGCCACATCCCCAGAACCAGCCTACCCAGGGCCACTCTGGTGGTCCTGAGCCACAGCACAGAGGTAAGATTGCCCTGGTTTCCACAGAGTTCTGCAATAACAAAAAAGGGTGTTTGTTTTAGGCTTACTAAGAAGTAAAATGACTCCCAGACCTCTATGTACAAATGGTTCTCCTCTGATTTCAAGCAGACTTGGCTTCTCACAGCTACTCTGTCATTGATGTTAGCTTGAACAAGCATGAGCAGCTCCAGTAGCCCCTGGGTTTCTTTCCAGGAATTGAGACCAGATCACTTAATGGGAAATTTTGTGGCCGTAAAATGGTTTCCGTAAACAAGAGCTATGCCAAAGAGGATCGTTAAACATTTGTTTTCAATAATGCTTTCTCCTCCTCAGCCACCCTAAGGGACAGCATTGAAGACTGCCCAGCTGACCCACCCGTGAATCCAGGAGGAAGTGAGCATACCTCTCCACAGGTCAATCTACAACTGTTTCCTGAAGGGGACTTGCTTCTTCAGGTACTGTATGATGTTTTCCATCTCTATTCCCTGTCAGTGGTTATGATTATAACAGAATCAGACCTCAGAGTTTTCCAGAAAACATTTTGTTTCAACTCTTGTTGAATTTATCTTTAATTATCATGTCAAGTTTCTGGTTGAGTAGAGTATCCTATATCTATTTTCCCCATTTTTTTGGACAATTCTGTAACCATAGTGCCATGGGGGTGAGAGTCACACATGGGAAGAGTCAGAAACCCTGAATGTCAGTCCCTGATGGCCACCTGCTAGTCAAGTAGCAGCCACCTCTCCCCACAAGAGTGAGGTTGATTTCCCCTAGCTGCCTCAGGGTTGTGAGACTCAAGGGGAAGGGTGTATATGCAAATCATACTATAAGCCATCAAACCCAAGAAGTGAAACAAATGTACAAAGGAAAAATATATTTTCTGTATATGGAAATATTAGCAATATTAGCATACCATATTTCATTGTTACTACTTTTGAGCATTTAAAAACTTTCTTTCTCTGGAATTTTCTATTTAAATATAATATATTGCTGGTACCTTAGCAAGGAATCCAGGTTCTGGGTTCCACCGACAGTCCAGGAAGAACATGCATAACCACTGGGTGATTGGCCATAGAAGCTGGTGGATCTCTTCTTCAGGAAAGAGGGGATGGCATGAAAGATTGTTGCATCTTTTATTTGTATAGTAAGCGTTCATTTACCTGTTGAGATAAATCATTAGACTTTTCTCAGAGTAACTTAAAAGTTAGTCTGTTGTCTCCCCCCACCCTCAAGCTGAAAGAACTACATTTTTAATGCTTCAGATCTTTTTTTAGACTTCAAGAGAGCCGCTACAAATATTAGCGTATGTTAAATCTAGATACATGACTGTTGGTTAGTTTGATCTCTTTACTTTTTAGTGAGTTTGAACTGTTTTGTACTTTTATCCTTAAGATAGAAATTTTAACACAAAGCATCTCTTATAATTTCAAATGTTTGTTTAGCTAAAAATGATCAAAATTCTGAATTAGTCAGTGTTCTCCAGAGAAATAAACCCAGTAGGTTGTGTGTGTGTGTGTGTGTGTGTGTGTGTGTGTGTGTGTGTGTGTGTAGAGAGAGAGAGATTTTAAGGAATTGGCTCATGTGATTGTGGGGCCTGACAAATATGAAACCTGTAGGGCAGGCTAGAAGCCTGTATACTCAGGAAAAAATTGATGTTGCAGTCTTGAGTCCAAAGACTGAACGCAAAATTATTTCTCCCTGGGGGATCCTCAGGGTTTTTTTTCTCTTAAGTCCTTCAACTGATTGGATGTAGCCCACCCATGTTATGGAAAGTAATCTGCTTTACTCAAAGTCCACTGATTTAGATGTTATTCACCTTTAAAAATAAATGGCTTTGGGGTGCCTGGGTGGCTGAGTTGGTGAAGCCTCCAACTCGGTTTCAGCTCATCATGATCTCGTGGTCATGAGATCAAGCCCTGCTTCAAGCTCCATGCTGAGTGTAGAGTCTGCTTCAGAGTCTCTCTCCCTCTCTCTCCGCCTCTGCTCCTCCCCCTGCTCACTCATGCTCTCTCTCTCTAAAATAAATAAAGAAAATTGTTTTTAAAAAATATTTAAAAATAAATGCCTTCAGAGAAACATCTAGACTAGTATTTGAACAAATCTCTCACCACAGCCTAGCCAAATTGACACGTAAAGCTAACTCTCACAACTTTATGTTTAGTTGCATTTTAAATGGATATCTGTAAAAATTAATTTTAGTTGCTAAGGAAAAAAATAAACTTCTTTCAATTGATAAAGAACTATTAACCTTAAAAATAAACCTGTCAGTTATTTTACCAACAAAAGCAAGTCTGTTTGGAAATAGCAGAGAATTAAAATTTGAGACAAGCACACTAGGGCAAAACCATAGGCAAGTCCAGAGAACAAACAATAAGAATGCTCTCTTATAGAGGAAAGGGGGAGTTGGGAGGGCTCTTATCAACAAAAAGTCCATTGGAGTAAACTGGGAGCAGTGTAATGGCTTCTCATTGGTTGAGCTGTGACTGTCTCATTGGCTGGGCTTTGATGGCCTCTCATTGGCTGGGCTGTGACAGCCTCTCATTGGCTGGGCTATTGCTAGGGGGATGAGAAGAGCTTCTTTTTCCTGCTGAAATAGTAAAGTAGCTAAAGTGGTATAGACTTGTCTCTTCCTGTTGGAGTCTGCAGTTGATGATGAGTAGCAGGGTGTGAGAGCTCCGACCTCTGGCCCCCCTACTCCATTTTATTTTTTTTTAAGGGAATACTAATTATTTTTTATTTTTTATTTTTTAAATTTTATTATGTTATATTATTCACCATACAATACATCATTAGTTTTTGATGTGGTGATCCACAATCCATTGTTTTCATATAACATCCAGTGCTCCATGCAGTATGTGCCCTCCTTAATACCCATCACCGGGCTAACCAATTCCCCCTCCCCACTCCCCTCTAAAACCCTGTTTGTTTCTCAGAGTCCATAGCCTCTCATGGTTCATCTCTCCCTCCGATTCCCCCCCTCTTCATTTTTCCTTTCCTTCTCCTAATGTCCTCCATGCTATTCCTTATGTTGTACAAATAAGTGAAACCATATGATAATTGACTTTCTCTGCTTCACTTATTTCACTTAGCACAATCTCCTCCAGTCCCACCCCTGTTGATGTAAAAGTTGAGTATTCATCCTTTCTGATGGCTGAGTAATATTCCATTGTATATATGGACCACATCTTCTTTATCCATTCATCTGTTGAAGGGCATCTCGGCTCTTTCCACAGTTTGGCTATTGCGGACATTGCTGCTATGAACCCTGGGGTGCATATGGCCCTTCTTTTCACTACATCTGTGTCTTTGGGGTGAATACCCAGGAGTGCAATTGCTGGGCCATAGGGTAGCTCTAGTTTTAATTTTTTGAGGCACCTCCACAATGTTTTCCCAAGTGGCTGTACCAACTTGCATTCCCACCAAAAGTGTAAGAGGGTTCCCCTTTCTCCACAACCTCTCCAACATTGGTTGTTTCTTTCCCTGTCCAATTTTGCCATTCTAATTGGTGTAAGGTGGTATCTCAGTGTGGTTTTGATTTGAATTTCCCTGATGTCTAATGATGATGAACATTTTTTCATGTGTCTGTTAGCCATTTATATGTCTTCTTCAGAGAAGTGTCTTTTCATGTCTTCTGTCCATTTTTTGACTTGATTATTTGTTTTTTGGGTGTTGAGTTTGAGAAGTTCTTTACAGATCTTGGATACCAGCCCTTTATCTGTAGTGTCATTTGCAAATATCTTCTCCCATTCTGTGGGTTGCCTCGTTTTGTTGACTGTTTCCTTTGCTGTGCAGAAGCTTTTTATTTTGATGAAGTCCCAAAAGTTCATTTTTGCTTTTGTTTCACTAGCCTTTGGAGATGTATCTTGAAAAATGTTGCTGTGGCCGATGTCAAAGAGTTTACTGCCTATGTTCTCTAGGATTTTGATGGATTCCTGTCTCACATAGAGGTCTTTCATCCATTTTGGGTTTATCTTTGTGTATGGTGTTAGAGAATGGTCGAGTTTCATTCTTCTGTATGTGACTGTCCAATTTTCCCAGCACCATTTATTGAAGAGACTGTCTTTTTTCCATTGCATATTTTTTCCTGCTTTGTCGAAGATGATTTGACCATAGAGTTGAGGGTGCATATCTCGGTTTTCTATTCTGTTCCATTGATCTATGTTTTGTGCCAGTACCATGCTGTCTGGGTAATCACAGCTTTGTAATATAGCTTGAAATCGGGCAACGTGATGCCCCCCGCTTTGTTTTTCTTTTTCAACATTTCCTTGGCGATTCGGGGTCTTTTCTGGTTCCATACAAATTTTAGGATTGTTTGCTCCAGCACTTTTAAAAATGTCATTGGAATTTTGATTGGGATAGCATTGAAGGTATAGATTGATCTGGGTAGCATAGACATTTTAACAATGTTTATTCTTCTGATCCATGAGCATGGAATGTTTTTCCATCTTTTTGTGTCTTCTTCAATTTCTTTCATGAGTGTTCTGTAGTTCCTAGAGTATAGATTCTTTACCTCTTTGGTTAGATTTATTCCGAGGTATCTTAATGGTTTTTGGTGCTATTGTAAATGGAATTGTTTCTCTAATTTCTCTTTCTACAGTTGCATTGTTAGTGTACAAGAAAGCAACTGATTTCTGCACATTGATTTTGTATCCTGCCACATTACTGAATTGCTGTATGAGTTCTAGTAATTTGGGGGTGGAGTCTTTTGGGTTTTCCACATAAAGTATCATGTCATCTGTGAAAAGAGAAAGTTTGACTTCTTCTTTGCCAATTTGAATACGTTTTATTTCTTTTTGTTGTCTGATTGCTGTTACTAGGACTTCTAGTACTATGTTGAACAATAGTGGCAAGAGTGGGCATCCTTGACGTGTTCCTGATCTTAAGGGAAAGGCTCTCAGCTTTTCCCCATTGAGGATGATATTCGCTGTGGACCTTTCATAGATGGATTTTATGAACTTGAGGAATGTTCCCTCTATCCCTGTACTCTGAAGAGTTTTAATCAGGAAAGGATGTTGTATTTTGTCAAATGCTTTTTCTGCATCAATTGAGAGGACCATATGATTCTTCTCTCCCATCTTTTTTTTTTTAAAGATTTTATTTATTTATTTATTTGAGAGAGCGAGAATGAGAGAGAGAGAGAGAGCACATGAGCAGGGGGAGGGTCAGAGGGAGAAGCAGACTCCCCGCCGAGCAGGGAGCCCGATGCGGGACTCGATCCCGGGACTCCAGGTTCATGACCTGAGCTGAAGGCAGTCGCTTAACCAACTGAGCCACCCAGGCGCCCTCTCCCATCTTCTTAATGTGTTCTGTCACATTGATTGATTTGCAAATGTTGAACCACCCTTGCATTCCGGGGATAAATCCCACTTGGTCGTGGTGGATGATCCTTTTAATGTATTGTTGGATCCTATTAGCTAGGATTTTGTTGAGGATTTTGGAATCCATATTCATCAGGGACATCGGTCTGAAATTCTCCTTTTTGATGGGGTCTTTGCCTGGTTTGGGGATTAAGGTAATGCTTGCCTCATAGAATGAGTTTGGAAGTTTTCCTTCTGTTTCTATTTTTTGAAACAGCTTCAGTAGAATAGGTATTATTTCTTCTTTGAATGTTTGGTAGCATTCCCCAGGGGATCCATCAGGCCCTGGACTCTTGTTTTTTAGGAGGTTTTTGATCACTGCTTCAATCTCATTACTGGTTATTGGCCTATTCAGGTTGTCAGTTTCTTCCTGTTTCAGTCTTGGCAGCTTATAGGTTTCCAGGAAGGCCTCCATTTCATCCAGATTGCTCAGTTTATTGGCATATAGTTGTTGATAATACTTTCTAATAATTGTTTCTATTTCCTTGGTGTTACTCGTGATCTCTCCCCTTTCATTCATAATGTTATTAATTTGGATCCTTTCTCTTTTCTTTTGGATAAGTCTGGCCAGTAGTTTATTGATCTTATTAATTCTTTCAAAGAACCAACTTCTAGTTTCATTGATCTGATCTACTAGGTTTCTGGTTTCTAATTCATTGATCTCTGCTCTAATCTTAATTATTTCTCTTCTAATGCATGGCTTAGGCATCGTTTGTTGCTTTTTCTCTAGTTCTTTTAGGTGTAGAGTTAGTTGGTGAATTCGGGATTTTTCCGTTTTTTTGAGTGAGGCTTGGATGGCTATGTATTTCCCCCTTAGGACTGCCTTTGCAGTATCCCATAGGTTTTGGACTGATGTGTTTTCATTCTCATTGATTTCCACGAATTGTTTAAGTTCTTTGATTTCCTGGTTGACCCAAACATTCTTGAGCAAAGTGGTCTTTAGCTTCCAAGTGTTTGAATTTCTGCCAAAATTTTTCTTGTGATTGAGTTCCAGTTTAAAGCATTGTGGTCTGAGAATATGCAGGAAATAATTTCAGTCTTTTGGTATCAGTTGAGACCTGATTTGTGACCCAGTATGTGGTCTACTCTGGAGAAAGTTCCATGTGCGCTCGAGAAGAATGAGCATTCTGTTGTTTTAGGGTGGAATGTTCTGTAAATATCTATGAAGTCCATCTGGTCCAGTGTATCATTCAAAGCTCTTGTTTCCTTGTTGATTTTCGGCTTAGATGATCTGTCCATTGCTGAGAGTGGAGTATTGAGGCATCCTACAATTAATGTATTGTTATCAATATGACTCTTTATTTTGGTTAACAGCTGGCTTATGTAGATGGCTGCTCCCATGTTGGGGGCGTAGATATTTACAATTGTTAGATCTTCTTGTTGGATAGACCCTTTAAGAATGATATAGTGTCGGGGCGCCTGGGTGACTCAGTTGGTTAAGCGACTGCCTTCGGCTCAGGTCATGATCCTGGAGTCCCGGGATCGAGTTCCGCATTGGGCTCCCTGCTCAGCGGGGAGTCTGCTTCTCCCTCTGACCCTCTTCCCTCTCATGCTCTCTCTATCTCATTCTCTCTCTCAAATAAATAAATAAAATCTTAAAAAAAAAAAAAGAATGATATAGTGTCCTTCTGTGTCTCTAACTACAGACTTTAGTTTAAAATCGAATTTGTCTGATATAAGAATTGCTACCCCAGCTTTCTTTTGAGGTCCGCTGGCAAGGAAGATGGATCTCCATCCCTTCACTTTCAGTCTGGATGTATCTTTAGGTTCAAAATGAGTCTCTTGTAGACAGCATATGGATGGGTCCTGTATTTTTATCCAATCTTCAACCCTGTGCCGTTTTATGGGAGCATTTAGGCCATATACACTGAGAGTGATTATTGAAAGATATGAATTAATTGTCATCATGTTGCCTGTGAAGATGTTGTTTTTATAGATTGTCCCTGTAAGTTTCTGTTGTATATCACTCTTGGGGTCTTTCTCCTTTTATAGAACCCCCTTAATATTTCTTGCAGGGCCAGCTTAGTGGTCACATATTCTTTCAGTTTCTGCCGGTCTCAGAAGCTCTGCATCTCTCCATCCATTCTAAATGACAGCCTTGCTGGATAAAGTATTCTTGGCTGCATGTTCTTCTCGTTTGGTACCCTGAATATGTCTTGCCAGCAATTTCTGGCTTGCCAGGTCTCTGTGGATAGGTCTGATGTTATTCTGATGTTCCTCCCTCTGTACATTGGGAATCTCTTCCCCCTAACTGCCCTTAAGATGATTTCCTTGGTTCTAAGATTTGCGAGTTTTACTATTACATGCCGGGGCGTTGGCCTGTTTTCCTTGATCTTGGGAGGGGTCCTCTCTGCCTCTAGGACACGAATGTTTGTTTCATTCCCCAGATTAGGGAAGTTCTCAGCTATGATTTGCTCAAATATATCTTCTAGTCCTCTCTCTCTCCACTCCCTCCAGGATTCCAATAATTCTGACATTGGAACGCTTCGTGGTGTCACTTATTTCTCTGATTCTATTTTCATGGGTTCTTGAGTTGTTTTTCCCTGGCCTCTTCTTTTCCCTTTTTATCTATTAAATTGTCTTCCAGGTCACTGATTTGTTCTTCTGCCTCACTTACCCTAGCTGTTAGATTATCTAGATTAGATTGGATATCATTGATAGCATTTTTAAGTTTTGCCAATTCAGCTTTCATTTCTGCCCTTAGAGATTCTATGTTGCCATTAATTGATTTCTCCATTCTAGCTATTATCTTCACAATTGCTAACCTGAATTCCATCTCCCACATCTTGGTTATATCTGCATCCATTTGTAAATCTGCGGCATAAGTCATAATTTCTGAGTCTTTCCTATTTTGGGGGTTCCTCCTCCTAGTCATTCTGTTGATGGGTTGTTGAGGGAATGTATAGAGTCCAAATTATTGACCAGAACCCAAGCAAGATGCACCTGTTTTCTAGGGACCTTAGGGTTGCTGGCCTCTTGTTCTTCCAGCCTGTCTTCTGGCAGAGGGGCCTGCCGTGCTGTTACTCAGGCAACCCTGTTTGGGCGGAGTTGCCCTGCCCCCCTGTGGCAGGGGATGGGCTCAGTGAGAACCAGTTTTGGGGGCTTTTGTTCTCTGGTGGCTTTCCAGGTCTCTTCTGAGAGTTGGAGCAGAAGAGACCATTTCCAGCCCTCTGCCTCAGAGCAGAGATCGCAGTCTGTTCTTCAGTGAGCTCTCCAGGCCACACTATCTCCGTTTCTGTCTGTGCTGCTATAAACTGCAGTGTCTTGGGTTGTGCGCCCCTCTGCAGTGCCCCAGTCCTGCCTCAAGGTCGGGGCACGTCTCCGCCCTTTGTGCTTCTAAAACTGCCAACCACTCCCAGTTCGCACTCGAAACCTGCCGCTCCGGGTTTCTGTCCCGGGGCTGCCCTAAAGTCCTTTCCCTGCCGCTACCAGTCTGCAAGTCTGTGCCCTCTCCCTAGCACAGGAGGCTATTGCCCACCAGTGGTGTAGGGTCCCCATGGCCAGGCTCCCTCCTGCTGCTGTTTATCCTCCGATATCTGCCAGCAGAATCACGGCTCCCTGCTCCGTACCTCGAAACCAACTATCTGAGATATTCTGTTTGTAGAGATCCAGATCTTCTTACATCTCAGGCTGATTTCGTGGGTGCTCAGAGTGGTCTGGTAGATATCCAGCTCAATTTCAGGGACCACTTGGAATAGGGTCCCCTACTCCTCTGCCATCTTTTCTCCCCCTCACCCCCTACTCCATTTTAAATGAGGTTTCCTTTGAGTTTCACACTTCTCACTTTTGGTCAAGATCTTTCTTCAAAAGAACCTCTGACCAAGAATCAGGTTTTCCATATTTGGTGGTTTTGTCCCTCAGTGCCAGGAAAGACCTTTCCTGGTCATCTCATCCTAAGTCAGAGGGAAAGTGCACAACAGTTGGAAACCACCTAAGACCACATTTGAGTAACAAGGAAGGTCAGAAGGGAAACCTCCCAGGCACCTCCCATCTATAATCCATATTTATCAAGATTGTAAGCACTAAAGATCATCTCCTCATTGGGTACATCATTTTTACAAAAGTTTGACAGGCAACAAAATGCAAAACTTAAAATAATTATACATACAGAATAAGTAATTTACAATTCCAAATTGTATGATGGTACAAAACCAGGACGCTAGGTTTGAAAGTATAAAACTGAAATATTTATTGGCATTTATTCCAACTTAGGGGAGAAAAGTTCTCCATACAGAGGCAAATCTGGAGTCATGCATGCCTCCCAGAAGTCCCCACTTAAAGTGGCCATGAGAGCAGAATAGTGAATACTAGAAGAGTACACTGAAGAATTAACCAAATGTATTTGGGAAGATCCAGTGCAGGTATAAATATGAAGCAATAGCTAATGAACTTTTTGCAAAACAGCAAAACTTCAAAGATGTATTAAAACAGTATTGTTATCTCAAAAGAACCATTTGGAGCCAAATGTGTTACTGATAATATAACCTGTAAGGTTGCAAATTCTAAGGCCATTCATTTGGATAAGAAGCCAAAATCAGTTAATAGTTTGGATGAAAGAAAGATTTTTGTAAATTCTGAACTTTCTAATCCTTCAAAAAACTCATAGAATCATGATGAGGCTGTTTCCCAAAGGCCATAATCAAAAGAAGTTTTTCCCTTTCACAAGGGTTTCGGAAATGCAGACAAGGATACACAGACCTGGTCTGGACATAGTAGGAAAGCTGTCTTCCCAGGTGTTTTCTGCTTTAATTCCAGGAAATCTTTACTTTCAGGACACCTGGTGGTGTGCAGGTCCAGTCAGGGTTTGGTGCTTTCTTCAGATGTGTCTCATGAATCCAAGAGTCTATCCCTTGGGTTTTGGTGGCACAAGCATTGGTTTGCAGTCCTGATAAGAGTCTTTCCAGTGAAATTAAAGAGATTCTTTCTGGAGGTGTCATTTCCAAAAGACAGTTAGGCTTTTATAATATTGAAGCATATCTCTTTTTATCAGCTGTGGGTTAGAGGAGGCAGGGACAAGTGCATTGGGTGCCCTGTGACTATCTCAAAGGATGGGAGTCTACACGTTTCAGAGGAGATGGACCTGAGATTTAGGGCTAACAGCAATGCCTTAGCCAGTATATTTGGAGGATCTCTACAAATTTTGCCAATTGAGTCTTAATAGTTCCCTTAGTGTGTTTTGACTATCCCTGAGAATTAAAGATGTTATGTACAATGACAGTGTTGTCAAACCGGCCAAACATCATAGAGTTGTCAAAGCACCTGGCCAGTAAAGTGGATTCCCCAGTCACTATAAAGTTCAAGAGGGACTCCCCAAGTAGGGATAATATTTTCTGACAGAATTCTAAGCCATGATAAAAGCATTGGCCTGTCTAGAAGAAACAACTTCAGTCCAGTGAGAAAAAATACAAACCATGACTAAAACATATTTATGTCCATGAGATGAGGAAGCTGTATGAAATTCATTTGTGTGGACAGGTTTCCCTGGATTATACTTTGGACAAAAGTAGACACTTTTGCAGCCTTATTAATATTTCCCAACCAATTTTGGTTCATGAATGCTATCATTCTGCCAGTAGATCAATGGTTTAATGCATGTACAGTTGTAAGTATTGGGAATTTTAGAATTTCTGGTAAAGTTAGAGAGTTATTTGGTCCAAACCAGAGTTCTCTTCTTATTCAACTGATAATTATTAGATTTTCAATATTTTTTTCCTTCTCTGGGGCTAATTGTTTGGTATCTCTTGTCAGTTTTTCCAAATTAGCATTTAAGAAAACATCCCTTTAGACCATGACAGAGGTTTGGCTCTTGGTTTTCATGAAAGCAATGTTTTTTTGTGGAAATAACAGAGAAGTGGGCTCCTTTGGCCTCCAAGGAGTCAAGTCTACAATGCCCAGGAATCTTAATAATAATCAGAGCAGCTCACAAAATTATGTCATCTAATAAATTTTGGACATAGGAGACATTTTTCAGATTAAATCCATTGGGGGCGCCTGGGTGGCTCAGTCGTTAAGCGTCTGCCTTTGGCTCAGGTCATGATCCCAGGGTCCTGGGGTTGAGCCCGGCGTCGGGCTCCCTGCTCAGCAGGGGGCCTGCTTCTCCCTCTCCCACTCCCCCTGCTTGTGTTTCTTCTCTCACTGTGTCTCTCTCTGTCAAATAAATAAAATCTTTTTTAAAAAAAAGATTAAATCCACTGGAGGTAAGGACACCTCACTTTTTTCCATATATTCCAAAGTCATGAGCTACCACAAAGGCATACCAACTATCAATATAAATGTTTGCACACCCTTGGCAAAGGTACAAACTTGAGTAAAGACATAATAACCTGTTAGGCTGTAGTAGCCAAAATGTAAAGGTGTTGCCTCAATGAATTCAAAAGGAGTTGAAATAACATACCTAGCTTGATGTTTACCATTCTTATCCTCTAAATAAGAACCACCAGTAAATCATGAAAAATCTCCATTGGTTAGAAGAGTCTGCTGTAAATTGCCACAGGTGTCAGATGATGTATCAATGCTAAGTAGCTATGAGGAGTTTCATCTGGATCCAAATGTAGTCCTTGTTCCCTGGTCAGAGGCCCTAAGTGTCAAACTTGAGTTTGAGCAAACTGCAGTTTTTCTCTGGAGATTTTATGTACCTTTAAGGCCAAAAGTTTTAACACGTGGGTGCTCTCTTCCTGTGAAGAAGTTTAAGAAGCAAATCATCTACGTATTGTAGCAAAGTAAAGCCTGCAGAAAAGTGTATCATCCAAATCAGCTTTTACGTTTTGTAAAAAGTAAGAAGGACACTGTGTGAAACCTGGTGCATTACTGTGCAGATGTTATTTCTGTTCTTCCTAAGTGAAAGTAAATAGATATTGGCATCCTTATCAACTGGAATACTAAAAATGCGCTGCATAGATCTATTACAGTGAAAAAAAACTTGCTATCAATGGGAATGGATATCAGTAGAACATGGGGGGTTAGGAACAACAGGGTGCTGAAGGAATACAGTGTTATTTATTGCTCAGAGATCCTAGACAAACCTCGATCCTTGGCTGTTGGGCTTTCTCACAGGTAAATTAGGAGTAATATAGGGACTAGTACAGCATATAATGAGACTCTGAGCCTTGTAATCTTCTATTTTGGGCCTGATAATCTGTAGGGCTTCTTTATTTATAGGGTATTGATTAATTCCAGGGAGAGGTTTTGTGGGATCTTTTTGAATCTTGATGGGAGATGCAGTGTAGATTCTACCAGTATCAGATGAAGATTTTGTCCATAAGAACAATGGTAGCTAATTGGCTGTATAAATATCAATCTGAATTCTAGATTTATTTCCCCCCTTTTGCCTCAGTTAATTTAGAAATAATATTTTTGCAAAGATGCAAACTTAGAATCCTGAAAATATTTGGCACCCTCAAGGTACCAATTAAAATAGACACCCCATTCAGTTTGTTACTTTGTTTTGCTTTGTTTGGAGCCATGGGTTTCTAATGTAATTTTAGGTAAAACAAGTTTGGGAAGATCAAAATTCCTCCATATTGGCCACTGAAGTTCCACATTACTTTTGGTTAAGTTAGTCCATGTAGTTGAGGAGAGGCCATGATTTTTAAACATAAACCTGGTTGAGGTCCCAGACGGGGGGGCTCCCTGCACTTTGATGACTGAGATCCCTTTTATTAGAGGTTTTTTTCTAAAGTCAAAAGAAAATTCCTAAACAGCACAGTTCCACTAGGAAGAGCCACTTTCCAAAGGAATCAGACCAAAAGCCAGCACAGTTCCAGCAGGCATAGTTTCAACAAGAAAAGTTCAGTTCTGAAAAAGAGTGGAACCAAAGGCCAAATGAGCACTCTCAGGAAGGACAAGGACTTAAAACAGACCCTGAATAAAGCAGAGAGAGCTCAAAACACAAAGAGAGCAGAACTCAAGATCCAGAAGAAAACTTACCCTCACACTCCAGGGTCATCAAGAAAGCAGTGAGCTCAGTTAGCTCTGTGGAGACCAGCATCTGTTTGCTCACCAGCCCAGGAGTTGTTGGGGGTCTTGTCTGGATCCCACTTCTGACACCAAGTAATATTTATCTTAAATAAAACTGTCAGCTATCTTACCAGCGAACATGAATTTATTTGGGAACAGTAGAGAATTGCAATTTGGAACAAGCAATCTATGGCAAGTCCATAGAACAAAGGAGAAGAGAGCAGAAAGTCCATTGGAGTAAACTGCGAGCTGGAAATATAGTGGCTTCTCATTGGTGGATCTTGACAGTCTCTTATTGGCTGAGGTGTGACTGTCTCTCATTGGCTGATCTGGTGCAGGGGGACAGGAAAATCTTTCTTCCTCCTCCTGGGATAGTAAAGTAGCTAAAGTAGTATCAACTTGCAAGGTATGTGTCTTCCTGTTGGGATCTGCAATTGATGATAAGTGGTAAGACATGAGAGGTCCCCCTCTGGCCCCCTAACTCCATTTTTTAAAAAGAGGTTTCCTTTTATTTTCACAGAAATATTTGACTTCATTTTGTGGGAGCACATTCAGATCTTTGGCATTCAAGACCAAATCAAATTTACGTAATTCCATTTTTCTAAAAATGCATAATTAAGAGGGTGAAATAGTAGACCAGCTAAAGCTTAACAGAGAAAATCAGGGATGGAGACAGCTTAGAAGAGCCCTGGGGTCAGAAAAAGTCTCAAAACTACCAAAACCTTGCCCTTGTAAAGGGTTCAACTGTAATTGAATTATACTCTAGATAGAGCTATCACTTAACAATTGGTGGAGGCTACCAGCCCAAAGCTTAGTGGGGAAGTCAGGGAAGGAGATAGTCAAAAACAGCACGGTAAACATCATTGTCACTATTTGGTGGTCAGGGAGACTATGCAGATACCCAAGGCTATGCCTTATAGGGAGTGAGATTAGAGGCTGCAGGGGATGAGGGAGTTAAACTTCACTGAACTAATCCATCCAGGTCATTAAGCAAACAGCAGCAGGGGTGGAGATCAGTTAGTATATTACTTAAAAGATATAGTTCTCAACAATAAATCATGAGACATGTAAAAAAACAAGAAAGTGTGACTTATGTACAGAAAGGGAATAGAAACTGACTGAGAGGTGCAGATATTGAATATAGCCAACAAAATTTCAAATCAGTTATTATAAATATGTTCAAAGAATGAAATAAGGTCATTTTCAAAATTAAAGGACAATGACAAGCTCTCATAAAATAGAAAATATCAATGAAGACAAATAAATTAGAAAAGGAACTCAATGGAAATCCTAGAGTTGAAAAGTACAATAAGTGAAATGAATAATTCACTAGAGGGACTCAACAGTATATTTAAGCTGGCAGAAGAATCCTGGCAGAATATGAAGATAAATAAACAGAGATTATGCAATCTGCAGAACACACACACACACACACACACACACACACACACACACACACACACAAGATATGAACAGAGGCTCTAAGAAATGTGGGATACCATTAACTAAACCGATATGGATATACTGGCAATACCAAATAGAAAGAGAGAAAAAGGAGCAGATTGAATATTCAACAAAATAATGGCTTAATACTTCACAAATTGGATGAAAAACATTAATGTACACATCCAAGAAGCTCAAAAACTTCTAAGTAGGATAAATTCAAAGAGATACACACGTGGACACCTCATAGTCAAAATGTTGAAATGAAGACAAAGAGAAAATCTTGAAAACAGCAAGAGAAAAATGACTCATCATACACAAGGGAACCCCCCATAAGATTAACAGTTGACTTCTCATTAGAAACAATGAAGTCCAGAAGACAGTGCAGTGACATATTTAAAGTGCTGGGGGAAAAACCACACCTGTCAGCCAAGAATCTTATAACCAACAAAACTATTTCAAACTGAAGGTGAAATAAATATTCCCAGATAAACAAAACTCAGAAAATTTGTTACTAGCAGACCCACCTTACAAGAAATACTAAAGGAAGTTTTTCAGTCTGAAAGCAAGTGATACCAGACAGCAATCTGATCCACATGAGAAACAAGAGCACTGATAAGGGAATTATCAGCAATTATAAAAGACAAAATAATGTTTTTTCTCCTTTATTCTATAAACTGATTTTAAAAAGCAGTAACCCTAAAACCCACCAATTGCACTACTGGGTATTTACCCAAAGGATACAAAAATACTGATTTAATGGGGCACATGCACCCCAATGCAGCATTATCAACAATAGCCAAATTATGAAACCAGCTCAAATGTCCACCAAATAATGAATAGATAAGGAGGATGTGGTATATGTATACAATGGAATATTACTCAGCCTTCAAAAAGAATGAAATCTTGCCATTTGCCATGACGTGGATGGAGCTAGGAGAGTATTACACTAAGTGAAATAAGTGAGTCAGAGAAAGACAAATACCATATGATTTCACTCATATATGGAATTTAAGAAACAAAACAGATGAACATAAGAGAAGGAGAAAAAAGAGAGGAACCATAAGAGACTCTTAATGATAGAGAACAAACTGAGGGTTGATGGAGGGGAGGTGGGCAGAGGATGGGCTAAATGGGTGATGGGTATTAAAGAGGGTACTTGTGATGAGCACTGGGTAGTATATGTAAGTGATGAAACATTAAATTCTACTCCTGAAACTATTACCTTATATGTTAACCAACTAGAATTTAAATTAAAACTTGAAACTAAATTAATTAATTAATTTGCTTGGAAAAAAAACATGTATATAAATTGTGTTGAGCCTATAACATACAAAAATGAAACAGTTGACAAAAACAACACAGAAGGCAAGTGGGAGAAAACCTGTGTTGGAGTAAGGAAATGACATCAGTAGTGAATTCAAATCCATAAGAAGAAGTAAAAAGAAACAGAAATGGTAAACAAGTTTAATAAGTAAATTCTCTATAAATATATATGTACTCTCTTTTCTTCTCTCAGTTGATTTAAAATGCATTAAATTATATAAAGTAATAAAATATAACATTGTATTGTTGGGCTTGTATCATACATAGTTGTAAAAATGTATTAAAATATAGCAAAAGGGAGAAAAGTAATAGAGAGATATAGGAGTAAATTTCTATATCTCATTGGAATTAAGTTAGCATAGATATGAAATGTATTCTGATAACTCATTATGTATATGCAAGGCATGGAGCAACCGTTTTTTAACAAACTCAAAATATATAGTCAAAATCATTAAAGTAAATGAAATGCTATACTGGAAAAAATGTATAGTGAAGAGGAACAAAAAAGATATGAGACAAAACAAAAAGCCGAACAGCAAATGTAAATCCAACAATATCAATAATAACATTAAATGTGAATGATTAAACAATCCAATCAAAATTCAGAAGTTGTCAGGCTGTATTTTTTTTTTTAAATCCCAACCATATATCTACAGGAGATACACTTTAGATTCAGAGATGCAAACAGATAGAAAACAAAGATGGAAAAAGATATGCTATACAAACAGCCATAACAGAGCTAGAGGACTATACTAATATGAGACAAAATAGTCTTTAACACAAGAAAAAATATTGGAAATAGGTATTTTGTAATGATGAAAGGGCCAATCCATTCAAAAGATGTAACAATTATTAATATATATGCACCTAACAACTGAGCCCCAAAATACATGAAGCAAAAACTGGTAGAATCAAAGGGAGCAATAATTCAAAAACAGCAGTTACCAACCATTTTTTAAAGATTTTATTTATGTATTTGACAGAGAGACACAGCGAGAGAGGGAACACAGCAGGGGGGTGAGGGAGGGAGAAGCAGGCTTCCCATGGAGCAGGGAGCCCGATGCGGGGCTCAATCCCAGGACTCTGGGATCATGACCTGAGCTGAAGGCAGATGCTTAAGGACAGCCACCTAGGCACCCCAGCAGTTACAACTTTAATACCCAACTTGAAACAATGAACACAAACAACTAGATTGAAGACTGACAAGGCTATAGAAGAATTGAACCATACTATAAATGAACTAGATGTAACAAACATTATAGAACACTCCACCAAACAATAGCACAATACACATTCTACTCAAACATGGAATATTTTTCAGATTAGACCATATTCCAGGCCATTAAACGTGTCTCAATAAATTTAAAATAATTTAAATCTTACAAAATATGTTCTCCAACTTGGCACAGAAATAGACACATAGATCAATGAAACAGAACTGAGACCCCAGAAAGAAACCCACAATTACATGGTCAATTAACCTATGAAAAAGGAGGCAAGAATATACAATGGGGAAAAGACAGTGTTTTCAATAAATGATGCTAGGAACACTGGACAGCTACATGTAAAAGAATGAAACTGGACCATTTCTAACACTAAACACAAAAACTCAAAACAGATTAAAGGCCTAAAGGTGAGACCTGAAACCATAAAAATCCTTGAAGAGAACACAGGCGGTAATTTCTCTGACATTGGCCATAGCAATATTTTTCTAGATATGTCTCCTAAGGCAAGGGATACAAAAGCAAAAATACATTATTTGTACTACATCAAAATAAAAAGCTTTTGCACAGCAAAGGAAACCATCAACAAAACAAAAAGACCACTTACCAAATGGGAGAAGATATTTGCAAATGATATATCTGATATTTAAGAATGTACACAATTCAACACCAAAAACCAAACAATCCTACTTAAAAATGGGCAGAGAATCTGGAACGACATTTCTCCAAAGAAGACATACAGATGGCCAACAGACACATGAAAAGATGCTCAACATCGCTAATCATCAGGGGAATGCAAATAAAAACCATAATGAGATATCACCTTACACCTGCCAGAATGGGTAGAATAAAAAAAAAGAAGACAAGAAATAACAAGTGTTGGCAAGAACATGGAGAAAAAAGGAATCCTTATGCACTGTTGGTGGGAATGTAAATTGGTGCAGCCACTGTGGAAAATAGTAAGGAGATTCCTCAAAACATTAAAAATAGAAATACCATATGATCCAAAGAAAACAAAAACACTAACTCAAAAAGATAAATACACTCCTACATTGCAGCATTATTTACAATAGCCAAGATATGGAAGCAGCTTATGTGTCCATCAACAGACAAATGGGTAAGGAAATCATGGTAAATATTATGCAGCCATAAAAAAAGGATGAGATTGTGCCATCTGAATCAACATGGATGCACCTAGAGGGTATTATGCTAAGTGAAATAAGTCAGACTGAGAAAGACAAATACCATATGTTTCCACCCATAAGTGGAATCTAAAAATAAACAAAAACAAATGGATACTGGGTGTTATACACAACTAATGAATCATTGAACACTACATCAAAAACTAATGATGTACTATATGTTGGCGAACGGAACATGAAGAAAGAAAGAAAGGAAGGAGGGAAGGAAGGAAGGAGAAAGAAAGATGGGAGGGAGGGAGGAAGGAAGGAAGGAGAAGAAAGGAAGAAAGAAGGAAGGAAGGAGAAGAAAGGAAGAAGGGAAGAAAGAATGAAAAAGAAAGGAGAAGAGAAAAGAAAAAAGAAAACTATATGCAATTTTGCCTGATTTTCATGTAGCCTAGTATTCAGTTCTTAACTGGTCTTCTCTGATTCCATTATGGTAATGACAATAGTGGAAGTGTTTTCCCACCAATTTCTTCTGCATAGATAAAAGCATTCAAACCAAAAATCTAACAGTTTGTGTTTCTCTACTGAAAGAAATGTCTCTGGTGAGTAGGGAAGATGATTTACGTGAATGTACCTGACCTTATAAAAAATAAAGTTGAATTTATATTGCTATCAAAAAATGGATAGGGGCGCCTGGGTGGCTCAGTCGTTAAGCGTCTGCCTTCGGCTCAGGTCATGATCCCAGGGTCCTGGGATCGAGCCCTGCATCGGGCTCCCTGCTCTGCGGGAAGCCTGCTTCTCCCTCTCCCACTCGCCCTGCTTGTGTTCCCTCTCTTGCTGTGTCTCTGTCTGTCAAATAAATAAATAAAATCTTAAAAAATGGATAAATGAACAAAAAGCAGAATCAGACCTATAAATACAGACAACAAACTGATGGTTGCCAGAGTGGAGGGGGTTGGAGAGTTGGGCAAAATGGGTAAAGGGGAGAGAGAGATACAGGCTTCCAGTTGTGGAATGAGTAATTGACAGGAATGAAAGGCACAGCATAAGGAAAAAATATATATATAATGAAATAAAATTTCATATGATCAATAGATCTTTTTAATTTCTCTCTGTCGAAGACATTAGGAAAAAAAGATTCTCCAACTACAATAGAATTAAATTAGAAATCCTAACAGAAAGGGAACGCCTGGGTGGCTCAGTCGTTAAGCGTCTGCCTTCAGCTCAGGTCATGATCCCAGGGTCCAGGGATCGAGCCCCGCATCGGGCTCCCTGCTCCGCGGGAAGCCTGCTTCTCCCTCTCCCACTCCCCCCTGCTTGTGTTCCCTCTCTCGCTGTGTCTCTCTCTGTCAAATAAATAAATAAAATCTTAAAAAATGGATAAATGAACAAAAAGCAGAATCAGACCTATAAATACAGACAACAAACTGATGGTTGCCAGAGTGGAGGGGGTTGGAGAGTTGGGCAAAATGGGTAAAGGGGAGAGAGAGATACAGGCTTCCAGTTGTGGAATGAGTAATTGACAGGAATGAAAGGCACAGCATAAGGAAAAAATATATATATAATGAAATAAAATTTCATATGATCAATAGATCTTTTTAATTTCTCTCTGTCGAAGACATTAGGAAAAAAAGATTCTCCAACTACAATAGAATTAAATTAGAAATCCTAACAGAAAGGGAACGCCTGGGTGGCTCAGTCGTTAAGCGTCTGCCTTCAGCTCAGGTCATGATCCCAGGGTCCAGGGATCGAGCCCCGCATCGGGCTCCCTGCTCCGCGGGAAGCCTGCTTCTCCCTCTCCCACTCCCCCCTGCTTGTGTTCCCTCTCTTGCTGTGTCTCTCTCTGTCAAATAAATAAAATCTTAAAAAAAAAAGAAATCCTAACAGAAGGAAAACTGGAATATCTAAAATATTTAGGAAGTAGGCAACACTTTCCTAAATAACCAATGGGTCAAAGAAGAAATCACAAGAAAAATTAGAAAATACTTTCAGATGAATGAAAACAAAACCAACATACCAAAACTTATCAAATGCCATTAAAGCATTTCTTTGAGGAACAGTTACAGCTACAAATGCTTATGTTGAAAAAAAAAAGATCTCAAGTCAATAACCTCATCTTCGGAAATTGTAAAAAGAAGAGCAAACTAAACCCAAAGCACATAGAGGAAGGAAGTAATAAAGACTAGAATGAAAATGAATTAAATAGAGAATAGAAAAACAATACAGAAAAGCTAAGGAACAGTTATTTGAAAAGATCAACAAAATTAACAAACCTTTAGTTAGATTGGGGGGGAGGAGAAAATTACTGAATTTAGAAATTAGAAGTGAAACTACTGAAATTAGAAATACAAGAGGAGTTATTTTGATAGGGATTGCATTGAATGGGTAGATTGTTTGGGGGTAGTATAGACATTTGAACAATATTTGTTCTTCCAGTCTATGAGCATGGAATGTTTTTCCATTTTTTTGCGTCCTCCTCAACTTCTTTCATAAGTGTTCTATAGTTCTCAGAGTACAGCTCTTTTACCTCTTCAGTTAGGTTTATTCCTAGGTATCTTATGGGTTTTGGTGCAATTGTAAATGGGATCAATTCCTTGATTTCTCTCTGCTGCTTCATTATTGGTGTATAGAAATGCAACAGACTTCTGTGCATTGATTTTATATGCTGTGACTTTGCTGAATTCCTGCATTTTTCACAGAGCTAGAACAAACAATTCTAAAATCTGTATGGAACCAGAAAACACCCCAAATAGCCAAAGTAATGTTGAAAAAAAAAAAGAAAAAACAAAGCAGGGGGCATCACAATTCCAGACTTACAGCCATATTACAAAGCTGTAATCATCAAGACAGTATGGTACTGGCACAAAAACAGACACATAGATCAATGGAATAGAATAGAGAGCCCAGAAATGGACCCACAGCTGTATGGTCAACTCATCTTCAACAAAGCAGGAAAGAATATCCAATAGGAAAAAGGTAGTCTCTTCAACAAATGGTGTTGGAAAAACTGGACAGCAATATGCAGAAGAATGAAACTAGACCACTTTCTAACACCATACACAAAAATAAATTCAAAATGGATGAAAGACCTAAATGTGAGGCAGGAAACCATCAAAATCCTAGAGGAGAAAATAGGCAGCAACTTCTTTGACATCAACCAACTTCTTACTAGATATGTCTCCTGAGGCAAGGGAAACAAAAGCAAAAATAAACTATTGGGACTTCATCAAAATAAAAAGCTTCTGCACAGCAAAGGAAACAATCAACAAAACTAAAAGGCAACCTTCAGAATGGGAGAAGATATTTCCAAATGACATATCTGATAAAGGGTTAGTATATAAAATCCATAAAGAACTTATCAAACTCAACACCCAAAAGATAAATAATCCAGTTAAAAAATGGACAGAAGATATGAATAGACATTTTTCAAAGAAGATATACAGATGGCTAACAGACACATGAAAAGATGCTCAATATTACTCATCATCAGGAAAATGCAAATCAAAACCACAATGAGATACCACCTCACACCTGTCAGAATGGCTAAAATCAACAACACAAGAAATAACAGGTGTTGGCAAGGATTCAGAGAAAGGGAAAACCTCAATGCCCTGTTGGTGGGAATGCAAACTGGTGCAGCCAATGTGGATATCAATATGGAGGTTCCTCAAAAAGTTAAAAATAGAGCTACCCTACTGCCCAGCAACTGCACTACTAGGTATTTACCTAAAGAATACAAAAACACTAATTGAAAGGGATACATGCACCCTGATGTTTGTAGCAGCATTATTTACAATAGCCAAACTATGGAGACAGCCCAAATGTCCATCTGATGGATGGCCAAAGAAGATGTGGTATGTACACCATGGAATATTACTCAGCTCTAAAAAAGAATGAAACCTTGTTATTTGCAAGGACATGGGTAGAGCTAGAAAGTATTATGCTAAGTGAAATAAGTCAGAGGGACTCTCCTGCCCCCTCTGGGCTGGGGAGCTATGACGAGTCACAGGCATCCTCTGGCTCAATTCACCACTTCTTAGTAATCGCTTCACAACAATCACTTCTTAGATCTTACCCAGGAAGAGAGACTGAAAATCTTTCATTATCCTTTTTTTTTGGCCTGTGTTTTCTCCAGTTTTATTAAGATTAATTGACTATTGCAATTGCATATATTTAAGGCATACAACTTGATGTTTCTTTTTTTAATTTTTTCCATTTATTTATTTAAATTTATTAATTAACATATAGTGTATTATTAGTTTCAAAGGTAGAGTTAGGTGATTCATCAGTCTTTTTTTTTTTTTCCACAGAGAAAAATAATTTATTCCAGTAGATGGCAGAAATAAGAAAGTCATCCTGAAAATATACTTTGGTGCAATTCTGTTGGGTCCGACAGCCCCTCTGAACACGCTCTCCTACTGATTGCCCCACTGGATTCTGTCTTGTGACAGTTAAAACACTTTGCTGATTCCCATGTTGTGACCAGGCAGGAGTCATCTTCAAATTCACAGGTTCCAAGGAGAGAGCAATGTATTTCTCAGAAGAATAGCACCTTCTATCTCAGAAGAGTGCATAAACACTTTACAGAGTCAGCACAGTTTAGGTTAAGTAGGCACATAATTCGTCAAAACATAAAAAAGGTGACAGGAAAAAAACTGCATTGTAGAATAAGATATTCAAACATGGTGTGAATATTTAAGGCAGCTGACGGCCAAAAGAGGTGAGTCAAAGAAGGTGGTCTGGGTTTGGAGTTGATTTTGCATCTAGAGGAATTCTCTTCATGACCTCAATGATGGCGCACTGGAGAGCAGGTCTTCCTCCTTAAGGCCAATGATACTTGAGGTACCAGATGGTTTCATTTTTCAACTGTGGTCCAAAGAGAGGGTTGAGTTGGGCCAGAATTGCAATCAGCCAAAAGAGATAGCAGCAAACTGAACAGGTTACCAGCATGGTGATGATAACTCCCCGGTTGGGACCCTTAGGAATGAACCAGGGCACGCAGAAGCCGACGAAGCCCCAGAACACGCTCATTACGATGAGAGGCACCGTGAGGCCGTTATACGCCATGGTTGCCGCCGGAGCTACCAGCCCCTGCCCAGCCGCCTCACTTTGGTCCCACCCGGAAGTGTCAACCTGATTCATCAGTCTTATGTAACACCCAGTGCTCATTACATCCTGTGCCCTCTTTAATGCCCATCACTCAGTTACCCCATCCCCCCACCCTCTCCCCTCCAGCAACCTTATTTCTTATTATGATTAAGAGTCTCTTATGGTTTGTCTCCCTCTCTGATTTCATCTTGTTTTATATGTATACATTGGTAAATAAGGTAGAACAAGCTAATTAACATATTTATCACTTAAAGTAGTTATCTTCTTTTTAGTAATGAGAACATTTAAGATAACCCTCTTAGCAAATTTCAAGTATACAATATAGCACTGTAACTACAGTCACAGTTTTATACATGAGATCCCCAGAAATTACTCCTTTTTTATAAATGAAACTTTGTACCCCTTGATCAGCATATCCCCATGCCTTGGCAACCACGATTCTGCTCTCTGCTTCTATGAGTTTGACTATTTTAGAATTTACATATAAATGAGATCATATAGCATTTGTCTTTTTCTGCATCTGGCTTATTTCACTTAGCTCTCATTTTCCACCACAGGAGGGTTTATGGGACTTTTATAGTCTGCCATTTTGCTGATGTCACTCCTGAAGTCTCATTTGTACTCTCAGTAACCTTAATCTCTTCGATCATATTTATTATAACATTTTCCTAAAGACATAATTGATATATAACATTGTGCAAGTTTAAGGTATAAAACATGTTGTTTGATACATTTATATATTGCAACATGATACCATTATAACATTAGCTTAACAGCTCCATGTCCCATAATTACTTTTTCTTTTCTGCGCTAACATTTAAGGTCTAGTGTCTTAGCAACTTTGAAGTATATAACACAATATTAACTATAATCACAATGCAGTGCATAATCCCCAGAACTTTTTCATCTTCTAGGTGCAAATTTGTACCCTTTAACATCTTACCAATTCCGCCACCTTCTAGCTCCATCATTAAACTTTGTTTCTCTGAATTCAGCTTTTGCAGATTCCAAATACAGGTCATTTCTTCTAGGTTTTTCAGTTTTTTGGAACACAGATGTTTGCAGTAGTCTCTTATGATACTACATATTTATTTGTTATCAATTTTAATGTCTCTTTCATTTCTGAGTTTATTTGGGTCTTTTTTAAAAGATTTTATTTATTTTGGGTTTTTTTTTGTTTTGGGGCTTTTTTCCCTCCATTTTTATTCTTTTTCTTATGTTCAATTAGCCAACATATAGTACATCATTAGTTTTCGACGTGGTGTTCAACGATTCATTAGTTGCGTATAACACCCAGTGCTCATCACAACACGTGCCCTCCTTAATACCCGTCACCGGGCTACCCCCTCCCCCCACCGCCCTCCCCTCTGTAACCCTCAGGTCGGTTCCCGGAGTCCAGAGTCTCTCATGGTCCGTCTCCCTCTCTGATTCCCTCCTTCAGTTTTCCCTCCCTTCTCCTGATGTCCTCCCTGCTGTTCCTTACGTTCCACATATGAGTGAAACCATACGATGATTGTCTTTCTCTGCTTGACTTAGTTCACTTGGCGTAATCCCCTCCCGTCGCATCCATGTGGGTGTAAAAGTTGGGTATTCATCCTTTCTGATGGCTGAGTAATCTTCCATTGTATATACGGACCACATCTTTCATTATCCCTATTACAGTTATCCTAGGAGACTGAATATACAAGGAGACAATGGCCAGACCATATATAAAAATAGGATTCTGACTCACAGCCTGCAGCAGCCTTTCCAGGAATCCAAACCCTTGTTTACAATAAACATTTATCCCAAAAGTCAGCCTGTTTTAAGTCAGACTTATAGAAAACCCGACTACTATCTCTAGTAACATTCAGGAAGCAGGACAATGACTTCTGTAACAATCAACCCAGAATGGCCAGGACATGATGAATAACTGATAGCTTCCCTAATTTTTCTCCCTGCTTCCAACTTATAACCAAAGAGAGAAAGCCAGATATGCTCCCCTAACCAGTCATGTGGGAGACCCTGCCTTTAGTTAGCCACCTCCAGCCTCACCATGCCAACAGCTTCCAGTCAGGTCACACCCGAAGCCATCCCTCTTCTCCACTATGAAGCTTTCCCTCCTCCTCTGTCTGCCTTTGAGTCTCTGCTAAACTCAAGTGACCACGGCTGACTCCCTTGCTCTAGCAAGCTTTGAATAAATAGCCTCTGCTTTTCTCATTTGTTTGGTGTTCCTTTATTTCCACAATCCTGAATGCATGCATGAGGTTTCTGGAGCAGAGGAGATTAACTATTATTTACTTACAAGCAAACAATAACCATGTGGTTCCCCTGGAAGCTTAAAATTAAAATGCATCTCAGTCATGACCAAAACCATGTCCTTAGATTGGATGCCTCCTCGGGATCCCCAGGGGAAATGGTTAAAAATTCACACTCAGAGTTTCTAATAGGGCGGGTCCCGGAAGGGATGGGAGGATAAATGAGCACTTTTTTTTGGCCACCTGCCCAGGTGAGACCAACATGCAGCCTCAGCCAGTGGAGAACATGGAGCTGCTCTTTCATTTCCTATGGATGAGAAACCTTGAATGGATGTTTCTAACCAAAGGGTGAGACCCACAACAGAGATGCAGAGGGAGAAACAGAATATGTGCGTGTGTATTTGTTTAACTATTCAGTTGGCAGTGTTCTCAGTAGAGTGAAGCTGGAATTGGCTCTACTTTGCTGCCTCAGACACACATAAACACACTTGTCTTCTCTCCAGGAGCTGGTATGAGTGAGTGATATTTGTAACAGGATATCCCAGGCTCTGCTTTAGAAGAGACAGTTCAGGATATGAGTGGCACTGCTCACCACAAGGAAACTCACGGAAACCCCTCACAGACCTGGATCCTGGCCCTTAGGAGGTCCACAAGACTGAGGAATAAGGAATAAACCCGAACTAACTCTTCTCTGCCTCTCCCCAGGCTCTCAATGGCTTCCTCATGGCTGTTACAGAGGATGGCTATGTTTTCTACGTCTCTCCCACAGTCCAGGACTACCTGGGGTTTCATCAAGTGAGTGGTTTTACTTTTCATTTGAAGAGTTTGGGTGAATCTAGTTGGGAGAGGAGGGAGACGGGGCCATGTGATGCTTGTCTCCATGGGACTATAATGGAATTTCAAAGAACTGGGTCTCCATCTCAGTCTCTCACATGCACATCGTAAGTATTCAACTGAGCCTTCCCAGAGTACTGACTTCCTCATCTGGTGGAGGGCATGGTAGCCTAGATCCTCTGAGGAGTAGATGCCCAGGCAGGATGAGATGAGCAAGAGATTCCTCAGGAGAAAATCCTGGGAGGACCTGGGAGGGAACAGGGGTTGGGGCAGCAGGTCTGACCCTTGGGCAGGAGATAGAAGGAATGGAGGTGGGTGGAAGTGTCTTCAACTGCAGTACAGGGTCATTGGGGCATCCTCAATCCAAAGTCACCCAGCAGAATGGGGCATCCTCAATCCAAAGTCACCCAGCAGAAAAGCCCCTCTGCTCCCAGGAATAGGCCTGCCTTGGTGTCCTTGCCAGGCTCAGTCACTGGCTGGGAGCAATCTGTAGGAAGAGTGGCCCCAGCACAAACAAGTGTGCATCCAAGAGGGGCAACCTCACATGCACCTCAGTCAGAAACCTGAGAGGCACATACTCACTTCTTGTGCTGCGCAAATCTACTCCTCCACAGGAGGAATTCCCATGAGCCTTTCTCCCTGGGGGGACCTCAGAAGAGAGAGGTGAGTGGGACAAACTGTAGATGGTCTCAGGGTAGCACCTGGCCCTCCTCTGCTCTCCATTCTGAATTCTGCTCACCCTCAGCCATCACCTCAGCACATCTCAATGGCTTAGCTGCGTAATTGATGCAAACCTTCACTCCTGAGGGGTCTGAGTCCGGGGACCCAGTGCCATCATGGTCCTCACGTCAGGGTGAAGGCCCACTGGGGCCAGATAATACATGAAGTACCAGCTCTAGTCTGGTTCACAGCAAACTTACCAAGTCCAGGACCCACCCAGTGGTCATTTGCCCATTTCCTGAGCATGTAATTGGAATCAATCTAGTTGACAACTGGAGTAACCCCCAGACTAGGTTCTTGGCCCATAGAGTGAGAGATATCATAGTAGAAAAGTCCAAGAGGAAACCCTTGAAACTACCCCCTCCAACTCCAGTCAAGATAGTAAATCACAGGCAATATCATATCCCAGGGAGGTCGTGGAAAGTAGTGCTGTTCAGTAGAAGGCATGGTCAATCTCTTGAGTATCTTGAGTAAATACCTTGCCATGGCATTGTAGGGCCCTTCTACCTAGGGACCATGCCACCTCTTCAGTCAGTGGATTTCAGATCTGAAATTTGTCTCAGGTCCAGAAACTGAGCAAAGGATTGTCATTTTTCATCCAGGTAACAGCCCTCAGTCTCCTGACTTTGCATTGTTGCCTTTAATTGTAGATGTTAAGCAGTGTCATTGTTGGCTGCCCATCTCTTTTGCCCCTTGAGATGCCATGCTCTATTAACCAACCCCACAACTCCCTATGGTCCAAGCCCCCTTGATTATTTCTTCTGCCTTGCTGGCCATCACTGTAATTGAAGCCATCTGGCCTCTCCTACCTCAGGGCTCCATCATCCCAATGGACATTCATGAGCCCAGCCCAGTGTCTTCCTCTCCTTCCATCAACCCCGACCTACAAAGGACAATCACCTACCACCAGATTTCTTAGTGGTGTTGATGTCCCTCCAATATTGCACTCCTTGTGGCCTTGGTGTATAGTTTGTCCCTGGGCCCTCCCATGGTATGCAATCTCTGCTGGGTCTTCTTGACTAATGAATTGCATTCATTCCAATACACCCGTTTCCCTCAGCCTTTTTGTTCCTTCCTCCGCCATCTGCCAGAACAACTCAGGTATTACCACCTCACTGACCACTGGCTTCTCCCAGCATCTAAATCTAAGAGCCACCCCCGCAGTTGGTTTGTCCCATTTCCTGAGGTTCCTGCCAGGGTATAAAATTGTGTGTCCTGAAAATTCTGATATGACCCTAGGGAAGGAGAATTGGCCAACCATACGGCTTTAAGGAAATTGGACAAGGCCAAAGGGGAGCCCTCAAGGCCAAGCTGCCCATCAGAGAAGTCCCGTCTCCCAGGAACAGGCCTGCCTTAGAGTTGCTGCCCCAGTGGATTTCAGTGGGCAGCAGCTGGGACACCTCTGAGTTATACTCCCTGTAGCTGGAGACCTGAGGGACATTTTCATGGCCTGCTGCTAAGGGAAGACAGCCCGTGCTCCACACAACTGCTGTGCAGACTGAAAACAGCAGGGCCTGTGCAAGTGCAGTGTGCACCAAAAGCGCCATGTGGTGGAAGGGGCTCACACAATGCCATGGCAACAGAAGGTTTTCTGAAATCAGGGCAATAGGAAGACTCAAAATCCCCCATCTCCACCTGCCACACGTTCCCATGCCCACCCTGCACCTGTGCAGTGCAGATCATACCCAACACCAGCTCTGGACTTTACCCCTCACTTGTGATGAGAACACACTTGCTGAATTTTACAGTCTTTTCCCCTTTATTTTGTTTAAATATTTTATTTATTTATTTATTTATTTATTTATTTATTTATTCATTCGGGAGAAAGAGACAGAGATAGCGAGAGAGAGCACAAGCAGGGAGGGGAGGAAGAAGCACTTCCCACTGAGCAGGGAGCCCGATGAGGGGCTCTAACCCAGGACCCCGAGATCATGACCTGAGCTGAAGGCAGACACTCAACCGACTGAGCCACCCAGGCACCCCTTCACCTTTCCTTTAGGAAAAAAAAATGTCAGTACCATTGTGCTGTATCTGGTTTTTAGATGAGAATCTGAGAAGGAGTTTTATTTGTCAAAGGCAGACCGGAGGCCTGAGCACTCGCCATACCCGCACCGTCAGCATCGAGCTACCTGCTTCCTTGCTGTTGCTGAGGACAAACATGATGTAGGGGAGGGTTCAAAGACAGGAACCTCTAGAAAGAGGAGCTTCCAAAAGAAATAAAAAATAAACTTGGCTAAAGCCCTTCATCTCAGAGAAATGCTGTGGGTTTTTCTGTGTGGCGTGGTTAGGAGAGGAGGTGCTGCCCGGCTGCGATGCCTTTCCCATTCAGAACCTCCAGGGGCAGTGAGCAGAGCTGCAGACAGAATGACGGCAACGCGGGTGAACAGGAGAGAGGTCAGGGTCACAGCCTGGGGCCTCTGCCTGTGTACACAGCTCTCCCATACCACTACTGCATGCAGCTGTTTTTATAGAGCGACCAGGTAGAGGCAGAGAGCACCGGCATACTGGGTGCTGAGCTCCGCTAGAGCCCTGTTGCATTCCTCCACAGGGTCTGTTCTGTGTTGCCCTGGTGGTCCCCCAGAAGCCTGCCTCCCTTGGCCTCAGCTCCCATGCTGCCATCCCTGTGATTTCTCCTCAGGTCTTCATGCCACTGGCCCTTCACCTCCTTCCAGCCTGGAGGCCCACTCAACATCGTGGTCCTTTCATAGATTAGACCAGACCCTTATAAATATTTAGCACCTGCCATGTACTGAGATGGAGATGCTCCTGGAAAGTTCATTTTCCCTGAATTTTGTGCAGAAAATGATTATATACAACAGGTTCCTAAAAATCACGCTGTGTGTGGGTTGGGGGATGCAGGGGAAGAGTGGGTAAACTTATTTGGAGTAGAATTTAGGCCATCAGAACTTTTTAATGCCAACAGAAAACTTTCATCTGCACTTAATTCCTCTCAGGAAATCAAGAAGAATGCCAAACTTTACCCAAATAAAACATAATTTAATAAATGGTTAACTATAGGCAAGGGTAGAGAGACTCATTACACTTTTTAAGTTAAACCTGTTTGACTTACAAGGAACACACTAAGATTTCTCAAGGCCAACTGGTCTGAAAACTATTTAACATTCTCTTTAGGTATAAAATATTTGCAAAATCTGTATGAAGACAGGATACCTTAATTATTGTTCATGTTCAAGTCACTACATTGCCAAACCCCTTTCTTTTGAGTCTACATTAGCATTTATATTCACTCATCTCCTTCAACAAATGAGAGAACAAACTTGGATCTCCCTGGAAATGAGATCTTTGCTCTAATTCAGTCTAATTATGTTATCCAGGAGAGCTGATGACTGACTTCACGGGAAACTCAACATTCTCCTTCCACAAAGCTTTCAGCCAACTCTCCAGGGCTACTTCAGTGGCTTCCTATGTGTCTCCCCACCTCGGACATCTCCCTGATGATGATTTGTGACTTGTATGCTAGGCAGTCTCTCTTTTTTTCCCTTGGCCCCAAGAACTGCCACCCTTTTCAAGACACAATACAGGCATGGCCTCCAACACCATGGAGTGCACATCTCATGGGCATTTTCTGGGTCTGGGGGCGGCAGCCGCCTGAGAAGTTGGCTGTGCAAAACCAGAAGAGGGAAACAGGAAAGTATGCACCAGCCTCCAGGATGGGGAGGGACAAGGACAGGTGGGTCCAGGGTGCCTGGAAGGGTCAGAGGTGCTAGAGATGACTCAGGGACATTTGAGGTGAACAGGGCACACACAGCCTCAGAGCGGCAAGAAGCATCCCCAGGAGTGCGATGTTGTCACTTGGTCTTTGCAGTCAGATATCATCTATCAGAGTGTGTTCGAACTGATCCACAAGGAGGACAGAGCCATGTTCCGGAGCCAGTTTCTCTGGCCTGCAGATGCAGCACCTGTCAGCAGAGAGGGTGAGCAGGACATCCACCGTAAGTCACCAAGGCTTGTTGGGGGGTGCGGAGAGCTAAACGCAGAATCAACCCTGTACATGTGTTTCAACCCTTATAGTCCATGAGGAAGAAATCAGACCAGGAAGCCAGGCTTTCTCAGCTCCAATGTATATTTTGTTAAGCACTGATGGAGCACTCACTAAGTCCCAGGTGTATGAGGGGAAGAGAAGAGGAAGGGCTGCATCGGGAATCAGGTAGTGTGTGTTGGCATAGGACTCTGCATCCTTCAGAACCATCTCATATCTGTGAGCTCATGTGGTCCTCCTAGGAACTAGAAAATACACATAAGGCATGAGCATCTGTTGATTTTACTACCAGTAGGATACAGGGAGGGATTTTTGCAGAACTTGTTCACTGCTGTATTCCCAGTGCCTAGAACAGTACCTGAGACAAAGTAAACATATAAATGTTGAGATGAGGAAAGTGATGTTTGCCCAGATGGATCCAACTGGTGAGTGATAAGACTCACGCTGGAGGAAATACCCTCCCTGCCTGCCCAGGTAAGAGCATCCCCTAAGGGCAGACAGGTGCATCCCCTGAGCGATGATCAAGCTGGTAGGCGACTCATATTTGTGTATCTGGTGAGTATACGAGGTATGAGGCCATTATGACCATAGCGTGTTACTCTGCCAACTGGTGGGATACCATAGGCAAAAGGCAATATTGTCATTTACAAGTAAATGCTATTTTGAAAGGACCCCTTTCCAAGTATTTAGAGTACATTTAAGGCACCCACACAGGCTGCAAAGAAAGGCTCTTCCCTGTTTTGTTGTGAAGGATGGTTAGAAAAAAATAAAATACTCAAAAAACAGAGGCTTCAATTAGAAAAAAATGAGTCCATATGCCAATGTGCACACTAATAATGACATGCTTTTGTGATGGATAACTTAAAATACTGAGCACGAAGAAATTTACAAGACTGACTACAAGATATGGTTGTGTAACTTCATAAGACACAGCTTCATTCAGTTCAGCTTTGGCTGCTGTGATTTTAGTCCATCTCTTTCCAAAGCCTGCTCCCACTCCAGACATTCTACCCAAGACTCTGTCTTGACCTGCCATAAGTCCAGCAGGGTAGTTACTTACCGCAAAACAGGTCTTCACTTTTTTTCTTTCCTATTATCAGCTCACCGAAGGGAGGAACCCTCTCCTCAGCATTGAGCTTTGCACCCCTGTGCCTCCACCCCTGTCCCTGTTGACCAGCTAGGGTCAAAAGAGAAAGGAAAAGAAATTTGAGGTCCAGACTTTCATACAGCTCCTGACACTGCCAAGTCTGAATTATGTCCTTAACAATGGATACTCTGGAATTTTGCATATAATTTCATACTTTTAAATACCTTTTACACTGTTATAGCCCTGCAGTAGCAGAAACCATACAGCAGTATACCCACGTTTATAAATGACATTTCTTCAGAATAAAAGTAAAACTTTAATGCCATGCTATAAAAATGCCAGAAAAATGTCTGAAGACCACCCAACTAAACCAAATTCAAGTTGATGTGTGTTTTATACATGTGTGTATATGTTCTAACATTTATTGAGGGTATACCGTGTGCCAGGCACTGTGCTAGGGGTTTTATTAAATGATATTACAGGGGCGCCTGGGTGGCTCAGTCGTTAAGCGTCTGCCTTCGGCTCACGTCATGATCCCGGGGTCCTGGGATCGAGCCCCACATCGGGCTCCCTGCTCCGTGGGAAGCCTGCCTCTCCCTCTCCCACTTCCCCTGCCTGTGTTCCTGCTCTCGCTGTGTCTCTCTGTCAAATAAATAAATAAAATCTGAAAAAATAAATAAATAAGATTACAATAGTAAAACTTATCAGATCATAAGCCTTCCTTTGTTCCTCCCTCTAGCCTGCTTTTTTATTCTTCTGCAGCACTTAAGTCTTAGACCAATCAATTTTCATGTGACACAGGGAAAACCATCCATGTAACTATAATCTGACTTGTCAGGTTGAGAATTACAGCAAAAGAGAACAAATTTGGTTTTTGCATCTTTGACTTTCTAATGAAGCTTCATTGGTACTTCTATTTTTAACCCAAGAGTTTGGGATTTTTCTCATTATCCTTTGCAAAGACTTCCCTACAAACCCCTAGGACAGGAAAGAGAGCAAACTGAACCAGCACTCCAAAACAGGTTGAAAGCAGCATTGTTTTTCATGGATAAATGGGGCAGGAGAGTGCAGGGGGAAGAAACAGCATGGATGCAAAGTCCCCGAAGCAGAAGTGCACTTAGCATAGATAAGCAATGGCCAGGAGGCCACTGAGAAGGGCACAGGGAAAGGGAAACTAACTGGCCAGTGCCTGGGCAGGAAAGGGTGCGGGATAAGGGAGGAAGTCACTGAAGAGTTCTAAACACAAAATGGACATGGTCTGATCTATATTTAAGTCACTCTGGGGGCGCCTGGGTGGCTCAGTTGTTGGGCGTCTGCCTTTGGTTCAGTTCATGATCACAGGGTCCTGGGATCAAGCCCCGCATCGGGCTCCCTGCTCAGCGGGAAGCCTGCTTCTCCCTCTGCCTGCCGCTCCCCCTGCTTGTGTTCCCTCTCTCACTGTGTCTCTCTCTCTGTCAAATAAAGTAAAAATAAAACCTTTAATAAATAAATAAAGAAGTCACTCTGGCTACTGAGTGGAGGACAGACCATAGGAGCAAGGGTGGAAGCAGGGACACCAGTT